>NC_063184.1:10600390-10904708 GCF_023159225.1 Perognathus longimembris pacificus
CACCTCTTACCTTCCTTTCCTCTCCTTCCTTCCCTCCCTCCCTCCTTCCCTTCCTTCCTTCCTTCCTTCCTTCCTTCCTTCCTTCCTTCCTTCCTTCCTTCCTTCCTTCCTTCCTTCCTTCCTTCCTTCCTTCCCTCCCTCCCTCCCTCCCTCCTTCCTTCCTTCCTTCCTTCCTTCTTTCCTTCCTTCCTCTCTCTCCCTCTCCTTCCTTCCCTGCCTTGCCCCTCCCTGCCTCCCTCTCTCCTTCTCTGCCTCCCTCCCTCCCCTGGTGCTCTCTCTCTCTCTCTCTCTCTCTCTCTCTCTCACGTTGTATTGGTACTGGAACTTGAACTCAAGTACGTGAGCTCTTCCTTGACTTTTCTGGTTAAAGCCTGTGCTCTAACACTTGAGCCACACTTGAACTCAAGTCCATGAGTTCTTCCTTGACTTTTCTGGTTAAAGCCTGTGCTCTAACACTTGAGCCACACCTCTGCTGCTGGCTTTTTGCTGGTAAACTAGGCATAAGAATCTCATAGACTTTTCTGCCTAGGCTGGCTTTGAACCATGGTCCTTAGATTTTAGCCTCCTGAAAAGCTAGGATTACAGGTATAAGCTACTTGTACCCAGCTGCTTCTTGTTCTTTTTTTCCAGTAAATGTTCACAGCAGTCTTGTAGATCTCAGCCTAGCCATCAGTTACACTTCACCACAGTAAGAGGTGCAAGGGAAGGATGGGGTGGGAGAGGTAGCTTTAGCTACTAAATATTAAGACAGTATCGCTTTTACAAACGTCTCCTACCAAAACAATACAAAACAAACAAAAACTTTTTCACAGAAGTCACTGTTGCTCAGTGTAAAAAGTGATACTGTCACATCAGTGTTTAAAAAATAATGAGATGAAAATGTTATGCTAACAAATGGACAAAAACGGTAGGGCAGGTTTCTAAACAAGCGGGACAGCAATACCAGGGTTAACAGGAATGTCAAAAGAAAGTGAATGCTTAGATGAATTACGGTTGCATTTTTAAATTGCTAATTAGCTCAGAAATTAGATATATACTTTTATAATTTAACTGGACAAGCTGCTTTTTCTAAATACATATTAATGATTAATACGGATAAAAGTATAATTACTACAGAGGTTAGTAATGGCAACTAGCCTGAGTCTTAATTCATGCTTTAAAAAAATTATTATAGGCAGCTTTTAACACACTCAATTTTATTTAAAATCTTACTTTTTTCTGATGTCATATCGATCTGAAAGAAAACATACATAAATTCAATGTTATAGGTTGCATCTTGACTCGAGCCCCTGATGTGTCTAATGGCTAACTAAAGCACAAGAGTGACAAAACAGGCAAGAGGATGGTCACAGTAACGACTTATCCTGACAACCTCCATGATTCTTACCCCTGCCTTGGAAAAAAATAAGAATAATCTGTTTCCTAGACACTGCAAGTGGAAATACTTTCTAACATGTTACCCTGAGAAGATAAAAGTCACGTTTGACATGAGAAAGTTGGGAAAAGGATGAAATCAGAATTACACAACAATTCATAGAGAAAAGAAAGCAAACGTGCCAGGGAGACACCTTTCCCATATGGGGTTCATTGTCACTCATAATGAGCGAACATTCCAAACCCTAAATTGAATGTGAACTTGATCACTTATGCTGAGCAGTTCCTGAACACTTTCAACAGAAACATCTGACATCTAATGAGAAGACAAATGTGGCAAAACTGGCTTTGGAGGTTTATTGCTTTGGTAGGGAGTTGTATCCGTTTTGTCTTTTCACAGTGGTGGTGACAAGGATGCTCTGTGCAGGAAGGAAACTGAGGATGTAACAAGGGCAGCTGAGGGAAAGAATGGCGTCAACCTTGCCATCAGTGTGTGTGGGGGGAGGGGTTGTAGGCAGAATACCAAGTGGGCAGAACAACAAGAAAAAAACATGAGGAAAGGAAGAGATTCAAGTCAATCCTCTGACCTAAGGCCTCATGTTTTAAACTGGTGGGGATAGAATATATATCCTATCTTTCTTTACATTCTTATATTTCAAATGTACCAGAGTAACACTTAAAAGAAAGAAAAGTAATATCTTCAAAACTACATGAAAGTATGTTTCATTCTTGGAAATAGGAATAGATACATATATGAGGATTTCCAGATGATTATTTTTGTTTCTGTTGTAATATTTGGGCATCTTGAAATCTTTACATGGGAGAAAACACATATTTGCTTTCAGTATGGAAAGAGATATCATTCAAATTTATTCAAGGAAATCCCTTAGGGACTTGTTTTCTTCATCTTTGGTGAGGCAGTTATGTGGAGGACTTAGAAAAGACACTTCTTGATAGTGTATGATTTGTTGTTAATACAGTTCTGCATTGGAATATTAGTGCAGCCTTAAGGATATTTTTGGCTTCTGGGACTCTCAAACTTGTTTGATATTTGGACTACATTACATTTCTAAAAATTACTGAGGATATTTTACTTATTACTAATTCCATAGATCATGTAATACACATCAATAAAGGCATGCACTATAAATTACAGCTGAAACAATGCTAGACCCCAAGAACACACAAGCACTATGCCATTACTTGCGAGAAGGATGATGTCATGGTACACTAACTCCCACTGGACTGTGGAAGAGTATAGAAGTTAAGATGGCAAAACCACCACTTCGAAAAGAGTTTTGACCTTCAGGCACCTCCAGACTTACTTTGAGAGTGTTGAAATAGTGATTCAGTAGTGGTGGGGAGATATATATTATTGCATAGAAAAAGAGCTAAGATTTACAAGGGAGCTACTCTAAAGTCAATCCACAGGATGATAAAACATCTCCTGGAGGTTAAGTAAAATTTTGCCCCTTCAGTTACTAGAAACAGCTGTCTATTCTTTCTATAGACACAGGTTAACTGGATGCTCTGAGCAGTTATTGCGATGACACAGCTATTAACAAATGACAGGATCATTAAGTTACCTCTTCCTCCTGCTCTTGATCTGACTCTGATTCCTTGCCGCCCCAAGATGCCATGCAAGACAGAAAAAAAGAGAGAAGGGAGAGTAGAGTGTTTAGAAAAAAAGGAGAGTAAATACATTGCAAACAAACATTGATAGGCAAGCACACGGTCAGCACTCTCTGATATTTTTTCCAAGTTTAGAAAAGGCAGGCAAGAAATTTTAAAACAGATTGATGAAAGCCTACCCACTCAGCAGACAAATGATCCAGAATTTAAAAATTTACTGATTTCACTTGCTAGGTTACAATCACCTTCAAGTTTGACACTTAATAGGTTGCTGGCATTTGACAACACCAGTAGTGATAATGATCTCTCAGTCATTGCAGGCACTGATTGACTGTAAAGGTCAAAAACTACAAGTAAACAAATGATGAAACATTTCCAAAACTCAGATGGGAAGTATGAGTTTTATTAGAATAAGGATTTGCTAAACTCTAAGGTATACCTTAAATATGTAATATTGAGCATTTTGCTTCTTTTTGGTTTGGGTTACTCAATAGAAAATAGTCCTTGACCTTTCCCTTAGTAACTATGTTTGACATGTCTTGCAAGAAAATGTACAGTAAAGTAAATGTTTTCTTTTACAGCACATTTAAAGCTCACTGAAATTAGTCGAAGCCTATTCGTGTCTTCATATCACTTAGTTGGCCTACATGTGTTTATTTATTTTTCTCATTTGGCATTCTTCCTCTGACTCCAGTAATTCCTAATATCATGAACTCCAAAGGATGTCCTGCATCTAGAGTACAAACAGGAAGTTACCCACATAATTAATTCTGAATTAAATTTTATTTAATATTCTAAATTTCACTAAATTTATTTAATATAATGTTAACCTAATCAGAGTGTCAAGGCGTTGTATAACTGGGTGATATATGAGGACAAAGCAATGTCTAATTGGCACACTTCAGGTTAGAAATTAGTGAACTTTCAGTAGTTCTTTAAATGCATTTCTTGTAAAATCAGGATGTTTTCTACAATGATCATATTAAAAATGAAGGAACTTTAAAGAATTCTAAAACAGGATAAGTTGCAAGGTGAACAGATACTTTTAACAGAAAGAAGAAACAGACTGACAACTAATAGCATCAACTAACAGACTAATATTTTGATAGAGTATGAATTAATAGTGCATTCTCATTAGAGCACGTAAAACAATAATAGAGACAAGGCCAGTTATTTGATCTCATAAAAAAGGCTGAGGAGTAGTTATTACTTTTAAAAGGTACTTCAAAAATGATTAAAAAAAATCCTAGCCCCCCTCTTTCCCTTCCATATCCTATATATTAATTGATTTCCCAACAAAATTCACTTATTCTATATAAGATGGATTTTCCTTATCTGAGTGGAAAAGTTTACATTTTTTGCTTACATTTAGTGGCTTTGTTCTTGTTCTGTTAAAGAATTTGAGCAACTGTATGCATAATATTACAGCAAACTTTACAATACCTTTGTATAAATTGGAAGGGTGATGTTTAAGTTGCAAATAGCTTGGTGCACCAGACCTCTTGTGGATTTTGGTTCCTTCATAAATGATAGTCGCCCGCAAGGTTCCTGAGTTGTGTCACGCACCTTGAGCAAGAAAGCCATACATCAGTCAGCTACATTTGGCATGCACCAATTAGGAGGTATTTAGAGGGGAAATTAGGAGGTATTTAAAGGGGAAAATAAAATTCCATGTGATAATGCCTGGTAAATAAATTCACAGGTCTTCCTTTTTCTTATCATTTACATTGACTTTTAGAATGTCATTCAACTGTTTTAGCTTTAGTGAAACATGACTGATGAAAGTTGTACATGTATAAGGGTCATAATACAGTGTTTGGACTTGTTTCTACACTGTGAAATGATTACTCTAACCTAGCTAATTAGTATGCTGATTGCCTCATAATTGTCCTCCCTTCTTCTGTGTGATTGAGGATACCTGAGGGGCTGGGGATTTGGCCTAGTGGCAAGAGTGCTTGCCTCGTATACATGAGGCCCTGGGTTCAATTCCCCATACACCACATATACAGAAAATGGCCAGAAGTGGTGCTGTGGCTCAAGTGGCAGAGTGCTAGCCTTGAGCAAAAGGAAGCCAGGGGCAGTGCTCAGGCCCTGAGTCCAAGGCCCAGGACTGGCCAAAAAAAAAAGAGGATACCTGAGATCTCTCTTCCCAAATTTCAAATATATAATAGATTTTTCTTTCCTTGGTCAGTCATGGAGCTTGAACGCAGGGCCTAGGTGCTTCCCCTGAGCTTTTTTAGCTCAAGGCAAGTGCTCAACCACTTTGCACCATTTTAGGGTTTCATATGGTTAACTGGAGATAAGAGACTTAGACTTTCCTGCCCAGGCTAGCTTTGAACCTTTGATCCTCATATCTCAGCCTCCTGAGCAGCTAGGATTAGAGACATGAGCCACCAGCACCTGGTATACACTAGATTATTATTATCTACAGTTATCACATGCTGCATTAGATTGACAGAATTTATTCAACTTAAACATGTGTAATGTAAAATGTGCATTATGTGAAATATACATAATGTAAATTTACCCTTTTCAGTAATAGTTCAGTGGCATGAAATACATTTATGAAATTGTATAATCATCACCCTCTCCAGAATTTCCCATTTCTCCAAACTAAAATTGTACTTCTTATAGAAAAACTTATTTCACCCATTCCTTATAACTGCTATTTTCTGTCTCTGGGAATTTGTCTATTTAGGTTCCTGTATAAGTGGACTCAGACACGCTCTTATTTTAATTAGTATAATAATTTCCAGGTTCATCCTTATTGCAATATCAGAATTTCATTCTTTGTCTTAACATGGTAAAATATTACAGGAACTGGAAACAGAACAAAACAGAATGACTATTTCCCTTTGATTTTATGAATGGCACAATCAGACATTTTTATGAACTTATTCACATACTCTAAAGAGAAATTGGAATTTGTATATAGAATGGCTGAATCTCTAACTGGGACTGGTACTCCTAAACAGAGGCAAAAAAATTAATGGTGCATTAATGTGTCTCAACAAGATCTGATGGATACTTTTTGAGATATATCAAGTCTGTATCTCTACCAGGCTTATATCTCATTAGACTATATGAAATTGTTGGCCTCTTGAAGGGTATTGTTGAAAAATGTTGTCAGAACTCTTTTAGCCTCTACATTTGTGAAGTTTACATATTTTTTAAAACTAAGCATAATAAAAGTTATATTAATTTTTTTTTTTTTTTTGCCAGTCCTGGGCCTTGGACTCAGGGTCTGAGCACTGTCCCTGGCTTCTTTTTGCTCAAGGCTAGCACTCTGCCACTTGAGCCACAGAGCCACTTCTGGCCATTTTCTGTATATGTGGTGCTGGGGAATCGAACCCAGGGCTTCATGTATAGGAGGCAAGCGCTCTTGCCACTAGGCCATATCCCCAGCCCTATTAATATTTTTAAAAGATATGAAAGTTGACTTCCCTTCAAGTTTGGAAAGAGTGGTCAGCATTTCTAACTAATGGAGTGGTCATATTTTGTCTTTATTCTCCTCCTTATAAACAGTCTATAATAAAAATTTAGGTTAACACTGAGCTTCAAAATTAAAAGATGTTTTGTTTTCCAGGACTGTAACATTTTACAGACTTAGTAAAAATAAAATTGGAAATTAATTAAAAGTACATGTTCTTCACTAAAAAAGGAAAGTAAATCCTGCCTTGATCTCGAATAAAATGCATGACAACATTCTAGGCATACATCACCTTGACAAAGAGAGGAAGCCTATTTTCTTTGAAGGCAAAAAAACTGAATATATGGTGTTGGCCGCTCTTGGTTAGTGGCACTAGGTTGCCAAAACAGTCAACGTAGATAGGTTTTCCTTCTAGTACCTAAGCAAAAATGGAGAAAAAAATGACAGAATAAATTACTTACAACTATAACTTGTCATTTACACAAAGATTTACTACTACTACTTAAAAATTTTACTTCTTAAAAAATATATATGGGTCTTAATGTAGCTAATTTGCATGTATGAAAATAGAACAATGAGCCCTTCTGAATTGTTTTATGAAGGGAGAATAAAATGGGGGGAAGAGGGATGATGAAGGGATGAGGTTTATCCAGATTCATTGCTTGCATGCATGGAAATGTCATATTGAAGCCCCTTTTGTACAACTACTATATGCTAATAAATACATTTAGACACACACATATACACACAGATAAAAATATTTATGTTTCCAATGGACTTTTTGTCTTATGTATAAAACAAAGCATCTATCAGAATTCTCTTTTTTATTTTTCACTAGTAGTAAGAATCTTCAAATTCATGGTAGCATTTAATGTCCTTCCCTTCCCTTCCTTCCTCTCTCTCTCTCTCTCTCTCTCTCTCTCTCTCTCTCTCTCTCTCTCTCTCTCTCTCTCTCTCTCTCTCTCTTTCTTCCTTTCTTTGCCAGTCCTGGGGCTTGGAATCAGGGCCTAAGCCCTGTCCCTGGCTTCTTTTTGCTCAAGGCTAGCACTCTACCATTTGAGCCACAGTGCCACTTCTGGCTTTTTCTGTTTATGTGGTGCTAAGGAATCAAACCCCAGGAATTCATGCATGCAAGGCAAGCACTCTACCACTAAGCCATATTCCCAGCCCAAATGTCCTCATTTCTAATACTCCACGTGTTACCACACATTACACCACAAAAATCTATATGTGTAATTCCTCAGTGCAAACTTACAATGGAGTAACTTTTGACATAATGTGTCAGATGATTAGACTATGATATCCAAAGACTTACACTGATAAACATTTCTTTTAAAAAAGTAATGTATAATAAAACATTAAATATTCTTCAATATTTGTACAAATGGAAGTGCTTCCTGGGCCATTGTTCCTATTGTTTAATTTTTAAAAATGAAAAAGAGAAAAAAAGCAACCAAGAAACCTGAGACATCTAAACAGGATTGTTACCAACATATTTTGAGTTCATCAGCAACACACGGTGTTTATCTAAATAATTTCTTTTGTCAGCAGTAGAGGTTGAGCTTGAAGACTTGTGCTTGCTAAGCAACCTCTCCACCATCTCTACCACTTGAGCCATCCCCCAAGCCCTCCTAATTATCTTTTTTTTTTCAAGATATCCCTTGGTTTTATTTTAACTTAACCCTGTAAATACTTCACAAAAATACACATACATACACAGAAGCAAATAAAACTATACAGTCAAAGTAAATATCCATGAAATAATAACAAGTAGAAGTTCAAGGATGGATAAGTTAAGTGATTGATGAGGTTGTTTAATGAGAGGGATACACACACACACACACAAAAAGTCTGACGTAGAATTAACGAAAGCATTGTATGTTTTTTACATAAAAGAAATTGGCAATGTAGAAAAAGGCTGAAAAGGTAACATACAGTGATCAATACAAAGACCAATAATATTTATTGAATTCAGACTTATTTACTGTTGTAAACATTTAACAAAAAGCATTATGAGATCTAAATACAGACTTTGACAATTCAACAAAGTAAGTGGTATGTTCAAAAATAAAGCTGATGAACAATAGATCCATTCTGTATATTTTAACAGTTCCAGAAAAAGTAGCACAGTATTTTTTAAAAAGTATACAGCAAAAATTGTTCCTATTAGAATGGCAAATTCTGGGAACTGTAAATACAAATAAAGTCATTGAACAGTCAAATGGTCATATTCTTAATCAGGAAGAAGATGTAGTAATGACAGTCTGTAATCCAGTTATTTTCAGCTGTTAATAGAGAATGCTTTTCCTTGACAGTTGATTTCATGGTTCTTTTTCGAAGAGACAGCAAAACTTTGGCAATTGGATGTATTGAAAATATATTTTCATAGTTCAAGACAAAAGTGTAGCTTTTTTTTCATTTTTTTGTGAAAGTTAATCTGTACATCAAGGCTCAGAGTTTAGCAAAGATTCCATGTGGAAAAAGTGCAAATATCCTGCACAGATAGCTTACAAAGTTGCTGGTACACTATTTACCAGCAGTATCTTGGGTTTTGTTTGCATAGCTCACACATCACTGGAATGTGAAAAGGTGTGCTATTTTTTGGCAAGAGCAAAGGAAATATTATGCTGACGTGAATTACAATGTAGGGCATGCTGAATCTATGCAGGACACCAGGATGAAGGCTGCTACCTGACATCATTTGTTTTTGTATACTGGTTTTGTTTTCGTTGAAGCACTTCTGTTATAGCCAGGAGCTTTTTCAGTACATGCTGCTGTCCATCACGTTCATTACTAAGTGTTTGAAGTTCATCTGAATGAGCCACACAAATCTCATGCAGTGCTGCTAAATCACATGACAAGTCAGTTCTAGAATGTTCTGTATTGTCCAGAAGTTCAGATACATTCCCAAGTTCATCTAAAAACATGATCATTCGATATTTGTTACTTTTGATAAATGGATTGACACTTTCCATGTAAGGCTCCTTAGCTCCAAATTCAACAAGATTTGCTAAATTCTGTACAGATTTAACCACTAGTATCAGTGTTCTTGCAGCAATAGGAGATGGGGAATCTGAGATGATATTAAACATCTGTGGATTCAGGATGGCAGGGCAAATAAGCTGAAGAAAAACAAAACCACTAACAACTCTTGTTCTCATGGTGGTATTTGTCCAGATGTTTACAGATTTCTGTAAACACCCATAAATATATCTCAGAGTCGGTGGAAGTATTTCTGAAGCCATGAATATTTTCTCAATAAGCTCTGAAAGTATGTTCAGTAAGTGTGCTAAATTAGTGTTTACATTTTCATTTTTTTTCTAACTTCAATGGACTTAACTCACAAGACTGTTTACTTTAAGATGGAGTCTTTCAAAGCATGATGAACAAATTGTATGGTGATGGCTTTCATGTACTGCTCCATCAAGGTGCTTGAGAGTGTTGTAGCTCGAAATAGGGTAGTGGCTTCATCTTCTATGCTTATTTCTCTGTCATTTAGTGTACATAACAACAATGATTCAATCTTTTCATGAAGAAAAATCCTCAGTAGGATGTTAGCCAGTAGTGTTCGGTCTTGTCCACATACGTGTGATAAGGCATATACTACACGAAGTTCCTTTTGCAGTATAAGCTCCTTAAATTCACTGTACTCTTCTTCTGGCATAATTTTTTCCATAGAATATCGTGCTCGAATACGCAGGGATCCTGGTTCAATACCTTTTAATGGTATATGAGAGCTGAGCAGAAACCATTCATCTGTGGCATGCCCTTTCTATAACCGGCTCAACTGGCACCACATAAATAAGATATCAGGGTCTTTGCTTTTCTTTGTTTTATTACTAAGAGTGATTTCAAATCTATTGATGTCAGGAGGAAGATCATCAAATACAAACTCTTCTGACGGGTCCAATGAAAATATTCAGTGATTTAAAATATGTCCAACACCAAATAACCAATTTATGATGGTAGGCAGGTATTATAACAGCATTGGAGACCTCCTATTTATCTTTATAGAAATCTTTTATCTTCTCCTGTTAATGGAGATCAACCCTGTTGGACAAGCCTAAATGGGTCAAAAATGACTGATTTGAGACTGATTTTGCACTGATTTGGGTCCTTTAAGCTGATACAGGTGTAGAATATTCTTTTCTTCTTCTTTATATTCTATGTATTATACTCTATTTGAAACATAATCCAATAATAAAGGTGTGACAGTACAGCATACGTATATTTTTGATACAGTACCTCTACATCCCTGCTCCTGGCCACCTCGGAGAAGTTTTCTTGTTGTTCAAGGGTCTTGTCCACCTTATCATCAGTCATGCAGAAACATCTCAACCTGGCTTCAATGGGGTCATGGGATTTGGCAAACACTACAAATTTGGCCATATAAGGTACACAAATAATTTCTCTATATACTTGTGATGCAAAAGTAACAGATTCTTGGATCTGTCGACAATCAATCAGCCAGAACCTATGAAAGGAAAGGAAAGCAATTATCTAATGTTTAAAGTATATCCCTTGAAAACACATCTGATCAACATAGTCATCAATGTTTCCTAGAGTTTCTTAGGAAAAGAAGGAACTGAAAGAGGGAGATAATGTCCCAAAGGTGAAGAAAAAGGAAAGAAGGAGGAAGGGGTAAAAGGAGAGGAAGCAAATGAAGCACTGAGGTAGAAGAGAGCAAAGAGAAGAGAGAAAAAAGATACCAGGTTTGTAAGACAAAGGACTGTTACATTTGTGTTTTTCTTCCTTAAAAATTCTTGTTTATGTTCCATTTTCTGTAAAGATCAGTGGTGCAAGCCCACCATGGGAGACTCTGATACTTGTGAATGAATCTCTATTGTTTTCCCTGCTTCTTCTTTTACATTTTGTTGTTGTGGTGGTGGTAGTGGTGGTGGTACTGGGGCTTGAATTCAGGGCCTACACATTGTCCCTTAGCTTTACCACTCAGGGATGATGCTCTATCACTTGAGCCACAGGTCCAATTCTGGCTTTTTGGTAGCTAACTGGAGGCAAGAGTCTCATGGACTTTCCTTGCCTGGAATGGCTTTGACCTTGATCCTCAGGTCTCAGCCTCCTGAGTAGCTAGGATTATAGAAGTGAGCCTCCAGTACCTGAGGCTTCTACTTTTAATTTCATGTCCTGAAGCTTTCTCACTGTAAGTGCTCAGCTTTTCCTATAGCCTTGTTCTTTCCCAAGGACCTCTTCAGTCCTCAAGATTATATCAACTCTACCATTTTAAATATCTTCTCTAGAATTTTCAGGTAGTGCTGAGAATTATTGGCTTCAGAATTTATGATTTCCAGACTCTGTGAATCTATGATGATGTTTGGAAGTTTGTGTTTGAATGTCATTTTTCGTAGCACAGTAATGTTATTAAACATTTGCAAACTCTCATAGCTTCACCTTGACAACAGGCTCTAAAAAAGATAACTTCATGGAAATAATGAGATCCACAGATGGAAATTTTTTTCCAATTTTCCATTTATATACTTCCAAAGATGTATTCTATATCTTCCATTAAATATTTCCCAATGATTATTCTCTTAGTCATGATTCCTTTACTACAGTCTTCAACACTCCTACAGATCTTCCTATCCAGTTAAATCTCTCTTTCAAAATTTTCATCCATTTCTCTTCCAAATTGTAACAAAATATGCACAGAAAACTTTTCCATTTTAGTCATTTTTAAAATGCATTTTATCCAGGCACTGGTGAGTTACAACTATAGTCTTAGATATTTAAGGGGCTAAGATCTGGAGTATCACAATTTGAAGCAAACTCAGGCAGAAAAGTTCACGAAACTCTTTTTTCCAAAATAATCCATCAAAAATCAATCTGGAGGGCTGGGGATATAGCCTAGTGGCAAGAGTGCCTGCCTCGGATACACGAGGCCCTAGGTTCGATTCCCCAGCACCACATATACAGAAAACGGCCAGAAGTGGCGCTGTGGCTCAAGTGGCAGAGTGCTAGCCTTGAGCGGGAAGAAGCCAGGGACAGTGCTCAGGCCCTGAGTTCAAGGCCCAGGACTGGCCAAAAAAAAAATCAATCTGGAGGCATAGCTCAAATGATAACATGCCTTCCTAGCAAGCATGAGGCTCTAAGTTCAAACTCCAGTACAGCAAAAACAAAAAGCAAAAGAATTAGTCATTTTGTGGCATTAGAATGTGGATTCATGATTGAGAAAACACACTGAGGCACCTATAGACTGATAGACTGAGTAGCTGTGCCCTGTGTGTGAATTGTTCCAACACACCTTGCTTGTGGTGTGTCCTATTACTCAACTATTTCTGCATTTCAATCTTTTCTTCCCTGCCCCATAGGCATTAACTCTTTGTGTGTGTGTGTGTGTGTGTGTGTGTGTGTGTGTGTGTGTGTGTGTGTGTTGGTTCTGGGGCTTGAACTTGACTTCTCATTCTGCTTGTCTTGCTTATTTACAGCTGGTGCTCTACCACTTGAACCATGCCTCCAGTCTGACATTTTGCTGGTTATTTGAAAAAGAAGTCTTTTGGCCTTTTCTGTCCCCACTGGTTTTGAACTGGGCCCTCCAGGTCTCAGCCTCTTGAGTTATTAGGATTACAGGTGAGAGACTAGATAGAATTTAAGTTTTAACTGCTCTCCACTTCAGTTTTCCCATCTGTAAAATGAATGTGTGGTTTGTTGCTCCACTTTCATCATGCACTTCTTGTAATACCAAATAAAACCATAAGGATGTTTAGCGTTCAATTAAAGACCATACACCTGGGAACTTAGATTCAAAACCTGAGTCAATGTGTGACACTATATAAAATGAGGTCGCTTCAGCTTTGTGAGGCATGAATAAAGATATTTAATATATAACTAGGTAATGTACAAATTTGTTAGGCTATATAAGAAACCTCTGTGGTCTCTAGGCTGAAAGAGCAGCTGAGGCTACTTGGTTAACAATGAAAAATTACTCATTCCTAAAACCTTTGGGATTGGAAAAATCAGTCATGACTGTAAGACCACAGCCAGAGTCAGAATCATACAGCTAAAACAGACAGGCATGCCTTCACTTTTAATCTGATTAGTAGGTCTTTCTTTGTGTCTTGCTGTTGTATTGCTCGACAGATCTAGTCCAAAGTGAGAAAGTCATTAAACAAAAATATCATTAAAATCAAACAAAATAATCACTTGTAATTAATTAAGAGACAACAACAACAACAACAATAAAAACACCAATGTGTTTGGGGGAAGGAGTAGAAGCAGCGTTGGGTGTTCTGTGCCAGGTACACGTACCTGGCAGACACGTTGGTGGTGAAGGAAACACATTCATTGACAAAGGTGAGTGGCGTGGTTCCTGTGATGTCTTCCCACTGCGCAGGGGTGGTTCCGCCTGAAACAACGGGAGTGTAGAAGAACATGAGGCAAGATTCCAGACTCTGGGTTGTAAAGACAAGTCACTGATTCTGGCTGTGTTCATCAGTGTCGTCCTTCTTCACACCCTTCAAATTGCACATCGAAAGCAAAACAGAAGACAAGAAAAAACCGCAGGCCCAAAAAACAAAGTTTGGGGAATAGAAAAAGAAAAGTAAAAGGCTCCTCAGTACTTACCACTGCTCAAAAAATTAAATTTAAGGGAAGTTCTTTGAGTAACTATGTACTATATTCTCTCATCAGCCCAATCTGCAGAATCTTTTATTGTAATTTCTGGGATGTGAAGATTATTTTGAACAGTATGTATTTGTATTAGCTACAGATCCTCTAACTAACTAAGAAGGCTGAAACCTTTTTAAAATAATGAGTAATCTAAATATTTTCTAGTTTATGAACCTCATATTTCATGCAACTATTTTCAAAATATGAAACAAAGAAAAGTTTGAAAGATATTAATAGCTCAATAGATACTAAAGGGTGAATGAATAAGTAAATGAATAGCCTTTGTTGGGGACATGGCTCAAATGGTAGAAAAGCTGGAGGGAGAGCGAGAGAGAGAGAGAGAGGCACAGAGAAATATTACATGATGGTCTTTGTCCATAGGAATCTTTATAAGGCTAATGACCACCTATTTTACTTGAACTAAGAAATTAAATTTCCGGATGAAAATAAAAGCAAAGGGTACAAGAGAAGTCTGAAATGAAAAAATAAATTTCTTTTTTTTGCTCTTTAATAAAAAATCAATTTATTTATTGTCAAAGTGATGTACAGAGGAGTTATAGTTTATACCTAAAGCAGTGAGTACAATTCTTATCAAACTTGACTGCAAATATCCTTAAAGAAAGTCACTTATCAATCAAAAGTTATGCAAGCTTATTCTAGTAGGTTTTATAATATACCCACACCCACTCCCTCAGACTGCCTCCAAAAATACTTAGTAAAAATTATGTAATATAGCAAAATTCAAATTTCCAAATGCCTAGGTAGTTTAAATTAATGTAAATGTACTTATTACTTTTAAATAATTTTAATTAAGTATAGAGAATGTTTAGTAACAGCCCATCTGAAGACACAACACAAGAATAAGCAGAATAAATAGCACCTTTGCCCATGTAGCATCATCCTGGGTTATTACAAAGGCAGAATTTGCCATAGACACTCTCCAGTCTCATATGCTTTCTCTATGTATCTTATGCTCCCATGATAGATGCAGAAGTTTCTTTGTTGCATAATCAACCACAGAACAAATATTATGGGAAAGATAAGTAATAGCTGAGCAAGTATGATCATTGAAGAGATCCTGGGATTTTTCCCTACACTTGGTATAGTCCATCAAAATCAAATTTCTGTCATCCAACCTTGGGAAAAGCTTAATGGTTCTCTGTCTTGAAAGAATTAGAAAGAGGGCTGGGGATGTGGCCTAGTGGCAGGAGTGCTTGCCTCGTATACATGAAGCCCTGGGTTCAATTCCCCAGCACTACATATACAGAAAACGGCCAGAAGTGGCGCTGTGGCTCAAGTGGCAGAGTGCTAGCCTTGAGGAAAAAAAAAAAAAAAAGAAGTCAGGGACAATGCTCAGGCCCTGAGTCCAAGTCCCAGGACTGGCAAAAAAAAAAAAAAAAAAAAAAGAATTAGAAAGAGACAACAAAAAATGAGGATGACTATTTCTGTCAACATGAAGGAGAAATTTTTTAATCTTCAAATACTACTCAAACAACCAGGGATGTGCTATCATTCCTAATGTCCGTATTCATATATGCTGAGTGCTCAAACTAGGCAATTATTGTGAAATGGAGAGATGCTTGGCTGCATTATGTAGTCCTTAAGTAGATTATTGGTATGAAGGGTTTTTTTTCTAGCCTCTTATCATTTGTAGTGACTTTGTTATAAAGAACACAATATTTTTTGAATATCTTTTGAGAACTTGGTAGCCTGAAAATGACTACAACTACCAAATGAAAAAGATCAAAAATCAGATCCTCTTAAAAAACTCTCTGATTTTCCAAAGTTAATTCTATATGCTTTTGTGATGAAGACAAAAACAACTCCTAGGTAGAACTGTTTGGTTGGACTACTGAATACAATTTTAATTTCCTTCCAATAGATAAAAGTCTTCAGTGAACCCCAAAACTCTGTCTTTGGAGGTGTGGGGCTATGGTTTGACTCTGAACCTTGTCAAATATGCACGCAAAGTGTAGATCTTTCTATCTTGGTTTAATTTTCAGCAAAAAGTTTCTTTACAGAGTTTCTATAGATTAAATAACAATGTACATAAGGTATCTAATAATTTGACATGCAGATTTCCTTTTTCCATTTACTTCCCCTAGTTAATTAAAAGAGCTTTTCCTAATTTGTCACATGTACGTCAACAAGTGTCTTATAATGAAAGTCATTCAACTTTAACAAACACTTAAAGTTTCTTCATTTAGAGTTCTCTACTAACAGCCTATGGGACTCACCCGTGATACTGCATAGCAATCTTAAGGTTGGTGCATCTCCCCCAAAACCATTCAGCATAACGTCACTTGAAGCTTTGGGGACTGGAATGGTCATGGTGATTGGCTTATGGAATTTTCTTCTTCTAGGTTCCAGAGTGACGATGGGGCTGAAGGTAGCTTTGTTTCCTAGGATCTTCTTAATGAGCTCATTGTGCATGGGCTGAGCCTTTCAAAGTAAAGAAAAACATTAAACCAAATGTTATATTATCACACCTAATGTCAAATGTCTCACCCCACACATTGCTTTTCATCGCACAGGTAGCTTGGTGGACTTCAACTATGGCAGCCATAAAGGAGTTTTTTGGCTTTTTTCCAAATCATTTCCTCATTTTTTTGATAAACAGGAGCATATATGAAGAAATGCAATGGCTCTGATCAACATGTTTGAATCAAGTGGTTTATTTGAACACTTAAAAAATTAATTTACTTTATTATTTTGGAGATGCTGTACAGAGGGATTACAATGAAACCAGTTAGGTAATGAGTACATTCCCTTTCCAACAGTGTTTTCTGTTCCCTTATCTCTCCCAGTCCCTTCGTCCTTCTCCACCCATGAGTTTGTATAGGTCACTTTCATCAGTGTACAGTGAGCTTCACTGCTGCACTTTTTTTCTTGAATTCTGTGATCTCCTCCCAACCCTCCTGAAGATATACACGTGAATGTACCATCTAAAGGTAAAAAAGACAGAATCATCAAAAACTAAAAAAAAAAAAAAGACATCTTTTATTTCCATGTCTTGGAATTCTTTTCAGTGTGTCTATTACTTTATGTAAATATGAAATACTATTCCTGAGCCCTCGCTCACATCCAACTTTGTAGGACTTGTGGTCTCTGCTGGCAACTTTTGCTCTGTGGGGAATCATTTGATTCTTTCACATTGTATTTCTCATTTGAAAAGGGAATGTGTAATTTTGGCTAGAGTGGCTTTGGAGTGCAGCATGCCTGCCAAAGAATATTCCTTCATAGGGGTGTATGGAGAAAGAAAGTATGTCCCCTAAATGTGTAGGCTGGAATACTCCAAGCAAGATAAGAACATCAGAATTCTCTTTTTGTTCGTTTTGCAGTAGAATCTCCCTGTGTAGCACAGGCTAGCCTTGACCTCTTGATCCTCATGCCCCAAGCCTGCTAAGTACTGAGATCACGGGGGAACACAATCATGGAAGGCCAGAGAGTATTCTATGCTGGTTTACCTGGAGGCCCACTCGGATGCGTTTGGTCAGAGCCCCCTCTGGGAACACAGCCTGCACTTGGGGCACCACGGTGCTGCTCAGCACGCCTCCCTCCGGGCCAATCAGGTTGCTGTCCTGCTTGATGCGAGACACCACGGCAAAATACTGCGGGAAGTCACGGGTGATGATGCGGCAGATTCGCTTCTTCTCAAGGTCTTCCGGGCTATCCAGCACTGAGGCAAGAAAGGGCGCATCTTCATCTAGCAAGCATTTCCTTTAGCAAGCATCCTAGCAAACTCACTGGCATAGTTCAAGAAAGAGTGAGCAGATGTAGAAGAAAACCTCGTTTCTATGTGAAGTAATAGGACAATTTGCCAAAGCAAGGTTTCTTAACACTGGAAGAAAATCAGTATTGGAATCTTTTATGGCCTGTTAGCTGGCACATTTTCTGTGCGAATGTGGCACTTTTGAGGGGCACTGTGGGAGAGAAGATCTCACGTTTTGTAAGTGAGGGTGTTTGGGGGCACACCAGCACTGAAAATGAACATGCTCTGGTCTTGAACTTGAGGAAGTTGTATATGAACTCCTTTTCCTTGCAAATGTCAAGGTATCCCAAGACCAGCTCTTCTACTTTTAAGGAATAATATAGCTCTTTTGTGTTCCTAGAGAAGTAGAGCAGGAATAAAAATGTTTATTCCAATGAGATGGTTGCTTCTGTGATTGTCACTCGGTTATATCATCTAACTTCAAAGGTTGCGATTACAGGCTCTGTATAAATGGTTATAGTGTAGATATTTCAGATAATTCAAAGAAAACAGACTGGATGAAAACACAGAATATTTGAACTACATGGTTCAATGAATATTAAGGGATTTAGAACATGGTTCCTTTTTAGAAATAATTTATGGTTTATTATAAAGGCATTGATAGTAACTATTTTTGGTTGACTGCTGGGTATGACTAAATAGGAAAAGGCAAATGACTAAAGTTTAATTATTTATACTTAAAGGTTGATACTCATACAAATGCTAACATATGCTTATGAAAAAAACATACTTCCAAGCATACAAACACAAATATACACAAAACTGATTTTTTTCAAGTCAAAACTAATCTTTACCTATGTAGAAAGATTGGTCCCCATTCAAGGGCAAGACGCCAGTACTCATGGCTATGTCACTGACAGGTAACACATCCAAGAATATATCCTAAATCAATAAGCTAGCAAAACAAATGGCTCTAAGAAGTAGAAGCAGCTAAATATTACAGGGAACAAGCTTTATCAATAACAGCACTGGAATTGTGGGTGATGGCCATGGCTGTAATCTCAGTACTTAGGAGGCTTGAGGCACAAGGATCAAGAGTTCAAGGCCAGCCTGTGCTACATAGGGAGATTCTGTTGCAAAATGAACAAAAAGAGAATTCTTATGTTTTTATCTTGCTTGGAGGATTCTAACCTACACATTTAGGGGACATATTTCCTTTCTCTGTACACCCCTATGAAGGAATATTCTTAAGCAGGCAGGCTCTCTAGTCACCCGAAGCCGTCCATTGCCAGTAATACTGGAGGACTGACAAACTTGAGAAACAACTATACTTTCCCTCACAAGTTCATCCATGTATAAGACTTGGTATGCTTTTGGCACTTGGCAAGGGCTTTGCCCTATTTACTTTGTAGTGATTTAAAGGAGCCTGTGCCTCTGATCTGGGTTAGTAGTCTTTCTCCATGTACCCTATGAAGACCTAAGAATGCATCACTTTCTTCTAATATTTCAACTTCGCTTTCATGGAGTAAGACAGACTTAAGAGCTGCAGTGAGAAAGCCGTAATCAAAAGCCAGGGTGCCCAATTAGATACGATTGTGCACGTAGGCAATTTAACCCTGGCTAAGTCCCTGTTCTGAGTGATAGCCTGAAGACTGAGTGAACTTAATTTTCATACCTCCTAATAATAGAAAGGTAAAACAAAATCTTATCCTCTAGCATACTTTGTATGGGTAGATGCTATATTTCTAACAGAACACCTTAACACTCAATTTCTAAAACATTTAAAATTTCCAATTTGGCATTTTTGTTGTATTTTGTTCCTAGACCGAGGCTTGAAATCAGGATTCTTAAACTATCCAATTTGGCATTTTTGTTTTGGTTTGTTTCAGTACTGGGGTTTGAAATCAAAGCCTCTTTTAGCTTTTTCACTCCTGGTGCTCCACCACTTGAGCCATAGCTACATTTCTAGCTTTTTGGTGGTTAATGGAAATGAGAGTTTCATGGACTTTCTTGCCCAGGATGGCTTTGAACCATGATCCTCAGATTCCAGCCTCTTGATTAGCTGGGATTATAGGTATGAACCATTCGCTCCCAGCCTCAAATATAATATTTTGGAAAGTCATGGTCTATTATCCATTATCATCCAATTTGCTATGAAACAATATTTATTCTCTCTAGTTTAAGATTCCAAAAAGTTTTACTAACTATGGAAGCTTTTTGTATGCCCTTGTTATAAGAAGTATTAGCTATCTTACAGAATTTTCTTTTCTTGACTCTAAAAGAAGCAAGATTAGATAAGCACATCAATGCATTCCAACACATCACATTGAAACATAGCAAAGATCCTACTGTGTCCAAACAGGGCACATACTCATACACCTAGGTGATAAGGAAGCAATACATCATTTTTATTCATCTTTTAACACCCTCATCTGAAGGTACCTTCATCCATGCCATTGAGAATTTCATTCAGCTCATCTTCAGTGTAGTCACAGAAATGCTCTTTCCAGTTGTCCCCATTCTCGCTGCGCAGGACCACGAGCTCCCTCTCCTTCCCTCGAAGGGCGGCAAAGTGCGGGATCTCCACAATCACAGGCCTGACATAACAATGCACAGCACTGAGTGTGGACAGAAGCGAACCCACAATAACACACGCACCTCGACCCTGTCTGTTGCAAAGTGACCTGGAATTCTGCTCTTTCTGGGGACGGGGACATTGTGGGCTGTCCTTGTTAGCCTGGTGATTAGCAGATGGTGGTGCAGTAGCTCTCCACCAGAGGGTCACCGATCCGCAGGGACATGCTGCTATTAGAAGCCAAATGACATTCCCCTGTGAGTGCATGTGGCATTCTGGAACTTCTCCTTTGATCAATGTAGATAGAACACATTTAACCAAAAGAAATGTGCATGCATATCTAGGATGTATGCCGATCTCCTGAAACATTTTCTACAAAGTGCAAAAAAAAAAAAAAAAAGACAAAATGGTTTACAAGAGGAGAAATGGCTCATACATTGAAGAAGTTGATGTATTCTAAATGAGATGTAAAAAAGGTAGACTACTTAATGAGCCATGCACTATGGTTTTTGCTTATATTGTCTTCATTCAAGGAAACAATAGGCATGTGTACACACATAGAGTGGCTAGTCAGAAATGTGTCCAATGCCTATTATGTTCAGGATTCAGAACATGCACCATCCTACAATTTTTATAGCACATTTATCTTCAAAAATTCAGAGGGGCTTTCCATTGTTTCTGAGTCCAGGTTGCTTTGATACAGACTCCAAACTCATCATCACCACATTGGAACTAGCACAGAGTACAGCTAGGCAGACCTCATGCTTGAACGAAAATGAAGATCACAGCACTTTAAGGGGAAAGATATAGAAACATCACTCAAAAAATAAAAGTCACATATCACAAGGGTCAGAAATGGTCCACTCGAGATAGGTTATACAGAATTTAAATCATAGAGAGAGGGACATGTCATGGGGCACAATGACAAAAAGAGAAATCATATTGCAGAAGAAGGAGAAGAATGGGGGGGCCCCAGCAGCCATCAATTTGTTTTAAGTCACTCCTACCCAAGGAATTTGGTTCCAGGAGGCCCCAGCTGAAGGATGCGGCTGACCAAACTTTCTCCCTCATTAAGTGGGGGAGGAGCCGTTGGCAGGTGGAGTTTACTGAGAGTACATCCAAAGCAGCAGTGAAAGAAAGAACATAAGTGAGCTTAAGGTGTCGTCATCCACAGAACCCCAGCGTCACCAGCGGATGCACGGGGTGAGCTTGGGCATCACCCTGTGTGTGGTTCCGCCCACTCCATTGGTCCACAAAGAGCAAGGGACAGAGACCCAGAGTGGACAATGGAGGTGCGTCTGTGGCCAGGAAAGCACTGGCCTGTCAGATGGGTCCCTGTTTACATTCACTGCCAGGGCACTAGCCAACCAAAAATGAAGGGGAAAAAAATGTTCCACAAAGCTGTTGGGAATATAAGAAAAAATTCTGCTCTGTCTAGAGGCCAGATATTTGCTGAATATTTCCCAACAGATTTGAAGATTTATTTTTTTTTAAGGCCCTAGAGCTACCTAAGCATGAGGGCCAAAAAATTTAAAAAAATTTAAAAAAGAATCTGAATCTGAAGTTAGAATATGACAAAAAATCATCAAGGATCTGTCCATCCCTAATGGTATTTCCCAAGCCACCCCAAAACTTTAAGGCTCCTAAAGCGCTGATCTACCTGATAGGAGGGCACGCGAGGGTGATTTCTACAATGGGCAAACATTGGCACACCTTTTTGCAGGTAAGAGAGTAATTTGAGGCAACTTGTGAATTATTTGCTCCAAATTACAGCCTTTAGAACATCTCCCAAGTTCTAAAGTGAGAAATCCTCTTCGCTGCCGGACAATGACAATGGACAAGATTTCCTCCAGTTCTTTCAACCGCGGAGACTTGAGGTGACAGACTTAAATACAATTGATTGGTTTCAAAATAATTTGAAACCTGTCCCCCTCCAAAACTTCCTCCTTGTGTCCATTTTTATTTCAATAGTTATTATTCATTTCTTGACACGCCAAGATGCCATTTCATAAAATTAGCAGCCATACAGACAAACAGAAGAGGAAAAAAAGCTGCTCAAAATTGCCAAAAAATAAAAATAAAAATGAGCATGGCAAAAGGGAGCACTGATGTCTTCTTCTCAAAGCCAGCTGAGGCTACCAAAGCAGCCAAGGTCTTTTTCAAGCTCAATGTAGCAATTTTGACAACAGAAAGGATTAAAAGATCACATACACTAGATCTTTCCATAGTCTCTAAAGTCAACACCGCTCTTCAAAGTGAAGAGAATGATACTGTTTTGTAACTATGTGAAAATTTGAATTTGGGCTTGGAATAGAGCAGTTATTCTTTTATTTTATTTAACTTTATTTTTTGCTGGTCCTGGGAACTTGAACTCAGGGCCTTGGCACTGTCCAGGAGCCTCTTGGTGCTCAAGGCTAGTGCTTACCACTTGAGCCATAGTGCCAGTTCTAGCTTTTCCTGAGTAGTTTATTGGAAAGCAGAGTCTCCTGGATTTTCCTGGCTGGGCTGGCTACAAACCACAGTCCTCAGGTTTCAGACTCCTACATAGCTAGGATTACAGGCATGTGCCACTGGTGCTAGTTTTATTTTTATTTTTCCTTTTTCTTTACACTTTGCCACTTAAGTCTCAGTTGAGAGAAAAAAAAATCTACCATCACCTTGGAAGCCTACTAATACATCCAAGGAGAAAAAAAAAATAATAAACCTGACTGTTTGACTCTTTACTGCCTTAAAGTAAGAGGCATATCACTGGTTTCAGATCTTACTTGTGTGTCTTATACATCTTACAGGCACCAACCTTCTTTCCCAAGGGCATGACGTACCTGTGGCATTCCATCTCACTGGAGGACACAAGTTCCTCGGTGACTAACTAGGAGGCTTAGCAGAAACCCTTACCCAAGGAACTGAGCACCAGAGGGTCCAACTTCAATCAGGCGGCTGGCCAGGCCTTCCCCTTCCACCATCGGTGGCATTGTTGCCAGTCTGTGGCGTTTCACGAGCCGGCAGGTGACTCGTGTTGGAGCTGTGCACTTCCGAGGTGGAATAATGATTCGCAGCCCGTTATGTCTGCAGCCTCTCATAGCACCTCCGCGGGCATCCACCATAAAACTAACCAGGAAACTAAAAGTTAAAATAGGAGATTAGATGTGCATTGAAATTTCAGGATAAACAAGCTTTGCGAAGTTAACTTTTTTTCATAGTGGTTTGTTCTCAAGCATTCCTTTTTAGTCAAAGAGAATAGAGGTAAAACCTTTGTTTTCATTTTTTTATTATTTATATGGTTTTTCATCATGAATCATTACCATTCATTATGAGAATTTTCATCTTTGTCAATAATGGTGAATATTAACCATAAAGTTAAAAAATATATCCAACTGATTTTGAAAGAAACAGGGATGGAATTATGCAACTCACTGACGAGTTTCCTTTTGTTATCAACACGAAGTCTTTGATTCCTCATATCTATATCCTAAATGATCCTCATGTTGAAACAATGGAAGCATAGATCAAAGAAGAAAGACTAAATGGCCATTTTTTTCTAAATGAATTCAACTTGGCTTTTCAGAATTATATATTGTCTATGTAGCCCATTGTAATACAACTCCATCTTGCTCCGACATCCTCTTATTCAAAAGGATATTTAACTGGTTGCTTTCTGACAAAGGTGGAACGCAAACAGCTGGATGCTGGGAATACAAGTCATTTGCTACTTACGGGAATGTTTTCACTTTTTAAAGTCGGATCTCCCTGCCATTTTAATTGAAAGAGAGAGGGTGATATCAGAGACTGTTAATGTCTTCTTTGCTCTGTTTCTAAAATGTAATTTTAGGGTGGGAATTTATAAGTCATTTCCTTTGAAATGATCTAACTGAGCTTGAAGCCTTGTTACTTTCTGAATCCTAGCCCTCTCTGGCACTCAGTTTCTCAAGGATCAAAAGAGTAAACAGCACAATAATTTATTTATTGTACACACATACACGGACATACACAGTGTGGAGACTGTTATACAGCAACACTGAAAACCTTCCCTAGTTTCACTGCATTTGCAAGATCTCTACACCAAAACAACAATAAAAATAAAAGCAACATATAGGTGTTTCATGGATCTATTTATAACAACTAGCAACAGAACCAGATTTGACACCTAGATATTGCTTCCATGACAACACAGAGAACGCTTGAAAGGGTTTTGTTTGTTGTTGTTTTTTTCATCAAGTAAGTTATGGGATAGAAATGCAGTATATTGATGTTATTCTTAAACAAGTGAGGAGAAATATCTTTAGCATCTTCCTCATAGCAGAACACAGAATTCAGTAAGCATGCCATTAAACAGAAATCCAGTTGCTAGTAATAAAAAAAAAAAAAAAGGAATGAGTGCGGAAGAACCCAAAGTGCCCATCTGAAGCACAACATGCAGGATGAGACCACAAGAAGAGCTGCAGTCCTCAGCATGCAGAGCCAGGCCAGGTCTACCATTCATCCCCAGCCTCTGAGCCAAAGAACCAGGACTAAGTCCGGGAGTGCAGTCAACAGTTCAAACGAAGTGCTGATACTGCTGATCTTTATTCAAATACCATGAGGGTGGGGGGATGGAAAGCTCCAGTAGAGCCCTTGGCTAGCATGTGCAATGCCCTGGGATCAATCCTCATTATTGAAAGAAAAATTAAAAACAAAAGGAAAGAAATAATGCTGACATTGTTCTTCTTAGCTTTATTAAGAATTCTTTTACTCTTTTTGGGGGGGCGGGGCTCGTCCAGGATAACTTTTTTTTTTATTTGACTTCCAAATGCCTGGTTATTCTAGGGTGTAAAAGAACTGGTAGCATTTCCAGGTGGATATGAAGATTTCATTTTTATTCTTGAATAGGATCTTTGCATTTATTTTTATTTAAAAGTAGGGGGAAATAAGCTTAATTTTTAACTAGCAATGCTTCTACAGTCACTGCAATATTTCTGATTCATTGATAATGAAGAATGATACTTCCTTGGAATTGTCTGATTTCTATATCCATGGGCAAACAGAATAGGGATTGAAGCTAGAATTCTAATACACCTGCCTGTTGCTGTCAGCCCTTTATAGCATCAGTACCTTTTGATGCACTTAAGAATATGCCATACTCATCTCATGGGCTGTTACAGTTCTACTATATGAATTTCACTATATGAATATAGAGGCTTATAGCCTCTATAATATCAACACTCCATCCAGCAAAACATGGGGAATATTATTGATGACTCACTCCCTACAGAATGAGTCCAAATAGCCATATGTTTGGCTGTAATCTTGTTTATATAATTACCTTAGATTACCTCCCTGAGTTTTTGTCACTGGAATTCTCCTTTCATTCTACTTATTCTGTACCTCTGTCCGTGTGAACTCTGTTACTTTCCTATTAAGTGCCAGTTGCTCCACTACTAGTAACTGAGTCATGGTCAGTGCTGCCAAGAAGCTCAGAGTCTAAGCCTGGATTTCATAAGATGGTTTCATCATTGCTTCAAATTGTTAACTCCCGGGTCAATGAGAAATGACCTATGACCTCATATAGGAGCTACCTAAGAGCCATATGGCAGAGATTATTATGTTTTCCATGTTTATTCTAGTGGCCCCTAATGCCTAGTAGAGAATGTATAGATTATACAGTGTGGGGGGTGTCAAGAAATAATTCTTGAATGAGTGAATCAATGAACAGAGCAGTGAAAAAGTGAGTAATGAGAAGTTGCATATATTTACATCTGACACTGGATAAAAGTAGGAAGCAAATTAATTCTTTGGTTTCTGGCCAATTATTCCAATCAGAATTCATTTAGTTTACTATATTGGTATAGCAAGATAGGTAGAAAGTATTATTCTTACTTTTAAATATACTGACACAATTTTATTACTACTCTAAAACTAGGAACTTGATATACTTACTAGGGGGCTTGTGGAAGGGAGAAAGAAGTTAGGAGAAACAAGGGTTTAAATCTGACAAAAAGAAACAATTGGAAAGAAGTATTATATGAAGGAAGGTCAAAGATGAAGAAATCAAAATGCAAGTAATTGCAGAATGAAGCTATGAGGAATTAAAATTTGCCTGCAATTATCTTTGCGTCATTACAGGCCAGGAAAACAGTGTTTATGTAGTGCATCATAAGCAAATGAATCAGAAGAATTAAATGCTAATATCCCTTATGCGGGGGAAAATTAAGTTTCTAAAAAAAATAAACCTTGGTATTTTTATGAAGTAAATAGCGAAGTGACATAAACTAGCAGAAAATAACACAAATGAGGAAATTTTCTTGAGAGAGAGAGAGGAGAGAATGGAGTAAAAGAGAAAGATGTCAAGAAAAACAAAAGGGCAGAGACATGGATGAACTAAGTAGGAGCAGTAAGACATGAATAAAAATGCTTATAAGTCTAGCAAGAAAATACTCTGAGGAAACTAGACTCATGATGTAACTGGTACATAAAATGTAGACTGTATGGGACCGCATACATACTAAAGGAGCTATTCCTTTAAATTCGAAAGAATGGGAGGAAATAATGACTTAGCTGCCAATGAAGTCCGTAAGTACAGGCCCATATGCTAATCATTTGCCTTCAGTAGTTCACAGTATAAAACTGAGTATTATTTGATCATTTTTCTCAAAAGTAGAATATAAAAGAGTGCGGCTTGGACAAGTATTAGAAATAAGGAGTGTCTATTCTGAATGTACAGAGAAATGGCAAGGAAGACAAATTGTAAGATGCTTTGCCTGTGTGGAGCTCAGGAAGGAGAGAAAGGGTTGGAGCTGTGACTCATTAATACATTCACATACTAGGGCTGATTGATAAATATAATTTGCTTCTGTGGGGGGTGGATATTAAAATAAGGATGTGACCTGGGTGCTAGCAGTTCACACCTGTAATCCTAGTGACTCAGGAGGCTGAGATCTGAGGTGCAAAGCCAGCCAGGACAGAAATGTCCTAGAAACCCTTATCTCCAGTTAATCACCAAAAAGCCAGAAGTGGAGCTGTGGCTCAAATGGTAGAGTGCCAGCCTTGAGCAAAATAGCTCAGGGATAACTCAGACCCTAAGTTCAAGCCCCAGGATGGGTACAACTAAAGGTGGGCAGAAATCAGTTAGAGATTAAAAGAAGTGAAGAACATGAAATAAATACAGGAAATGGTATGTGAATTGAATTGAAACTTCACTCTGTAGTCCCTAGGTGTAAGACTGAAACTCCCCCTCTGGTGAAGGCTAATTGTAAGGTCATGATAAGAATTAATTCCTGTGTGGATAAAGCAAATGGGATTCAATAAATGCTTGTTCCTATAGGGCTTTATATGTTTTGAATATCTTGAGAATTAAAACATGTTTAACACACCACCTAAAACCGGGAAACTAACACTGAGAACCTACAACATATCCAAATCTGTGCACAGTTCAATACGACAATGAGGTATTTATTTGGCATTTAAATAAGACATTAAAATACTATTATCTTGGGACAGAGGAAAACATGCTCAGGCCATGTTCTTTTCCAGTTTTAGACCTGTCCATCTTGAATTTTGTAACCACCAAATTTTGCTTTCTCATCCATGAAACAAGAGACTGACAGGCCAACTCTGTTCCCTCCTGGTATTAAAAATGCTACATGTAGTTAAGTTTACTAGGTTAGAAACCTTACTTAAAAATATGTGGTCTATTTCAGATGCTCTGAAAAAACTGCATGTCAGAAAAGAACGTCTTTACTCCAAGAAATATGCATCATTTTTTGCTTGATGTTTAAAACAGTGTTTTGCTAGAAATGTGCTTCTATATTGCACTCAGCATTGATTTAAGATTAAAAAGAGAAGAAAGAAAAAACTACTATCAGGTTGGTTGGCTTTAACTGCATCTAACTAAATGAAATTCAGCAATCATGCAAAGTAGAAAAAAAACCCATAGGGACATTTTCTAAGTTGTGAGATGCAAGGTTATCACAATTTAAAAAGAATGAAAGCAGTCGTGACATGTCTTTTTATTATGCTGATGACTTGGCCTACAGATAGACAATTTGGTTAGCTAAACAGGTTCATGCTTCAGAGGAGGCAGCAGGAAACATGGACTCATGGTCTTCAGAGGACCACATCGTCCACCCCAAAAGTTACTGACATTTACGTTTTACTATGAATTTATCCAGGGCAATGGGGAATAGGATCAAGAAGACTGCAGCATTCAGAGTTAGTTACAGGGTAAAATAACAAGAGAAAAGAGGTCATCAGGGTGCTTCAGTGATCCGCAAATACATAGCAAGAGGCCGCCAAGTCATTCTGATTTTCTATGAGCTGTGTGGGAAAACCACACCATTCTCTTGACCCCTCCTAACTCTCCACAAATTAAAACAAGAACAACAACAACAAAAAAAAAACTGATAAAAAATGGAATTGAAAAAGGTGGTTGGAATTTGTTACAATCACCAAATAATGAAAATCAATTGCTTACATGGTTGTGTTTAAAAATGTTATAGCGTGTGCTTGAGAAAAAGCAAAAGTGTGGTGGTAAGAAGTTGTAAAAACTGGAATATAAAGCTGCCTTATTTGGAGACCGATGAAATGTGGTACATGATGGATGGCTACAATAAAAATACTTATAACCAGCATACAGGAAGAAATATTTAAAAATAACTTTCTCTAAGTAATAAAAGACAATGGCTATTTTTAGAATGCTAACTTGAGTCATTCTATAGCACCATTTCCAAAAAACTTTAAAAGGTTGCACTTAAAGCAGTAATAGCAAGGAAAGGCACTATTAATAAGCTTTCAGCCTTTAATTTCCCTAAAATATGGTAAGACAAAAGAAAACCAAAGGGGGGGAAAAACATCCTGCCTAAGTGCCACTTAAAATCGCAACCTTTGGTAAAACTTTAAAATAACTGAAGAAATTGCTATAATTGTGGGGAATAAAAATTTTAAGCTCTATGCAGCATTTTTTTCTGAGCCCCTTCCTGCCCCCAAAAAGAAACAAACAAACAAGAAATCACCTGAGTTGTGGAGATCATGACTCAGATCAGCATTCCAAATATATGAAAATATTTTGGCCCAGCTCCAACTCATTTTCACTGCCATTGAACATGTCCACTTTTCCTTCCCAGAAAAAGGAAAAGTGAGCAATGCTCAGGACTAGAAGAACTTGACTTTCTGATTCTCTTTGGCTAGGTATCTTCCACACTAAAGCATCCCGAGATAGGGTATAGGCAGAAGGAGATGGCGAAAGGAGGAAGGAATAGGCAACGTGTTCAGAGAAAGAATTATGCAGAAGTTCACCTGCTGTTGTCACGATCAAGACATGGAGAGGTACGGCTGAAACAGAATAGATACTTTAGCACAGAGAAAGAATGGAGAAAAGTGAAAATATAAAGAACGAAACCAGAAGTGACTTTAAAACCAAGGTACATAATTCATATATAAAAACAGTATTCATCAATAAAAAGATGGAGATACAAATGAGATACAGCTCTATGCAAATGCTGAGAGATGAACAAGGTATAAGGACTTTGTGATTATTTCCAGTTCAGGACATTGGAGTTGTAAAATCACTGGATATTGATTAGTACCCTTATTCAACATTGGTTTGTGAAAACATTTCAGGGACTCTCCGTCCACAGAGTTACAAAACATCAAGAGATGTGGGAGTGAAAAATAGCAAGTCTTTGATTTGGTAGATACAGTTTTGACTCAAGAGCTCTTTATTCCACCTTCTAATATTTTTTTAAATGATAATGCCCTCCTTGCTATCTCAAAAGAAATGCAGACAGAGAAGGCACAATTTAAGACATAGCTTTGATGACAAATATCAGAATAGGTAACATAAATCCATTTCTTTTTTGTTGTTGTTGTTGTTTTTAGGATTTTTTTTTGAGAATGATGGTCTTTATCATTGGGCCTGATATCTAAACCTAACTTCTAGTCCTACCTTTCCTTCTTCTACCCATGATTCTGCTTTTACTTTAAATTATCCATGAGTTTCCACATGGTTTCCCATGTTCTCAACATTGAATGATAGACAAAAGTATTCATATAGCCAGGAGGCCAGTGGCTCATGCCTGTAACCCTAGCTACTTAGGAGATTGATATCTGAGGATCATGTTTCAAAGCCATCCCTGGAAGGAAAGTCTATAAGACCCTTACCTCCAATTAATCACCAAGAAGCTAGAAATGTAGCTATGGCATACATGGTAGAGTGCTAGCCTTCAGCACAAAAAAGCTGAAGGACAATGTCCAGTCTCCCCAGTACTGCTTTTAAAAAAAAGTATTCATATTTAACATAGCAGAAATCCAATCTTACTACAAAGTTTGCTTTGTTACTTTATAAAAGTAAAATTGAGGAAAAAAGTAACAAATATAAAAGTTCAGAAGAATATGCCTATAAATATATTAAAGAGCACCCAATGTTTTACATGAAATATGTAAATGAACATAAGTACTCAGGTAAATCTTTACACTGCCAGGTGAAACAGACTTAACTTCCTTGCTGCATGTCAGGCATTTTATTAATTGATCAAGTATCTCCAACACATTTTAAATAGACTATTTTTAAGAGTAGTCTGAGGTTCACAGCCATATTGTCTTCAACATGTTTTGAATGATCACCTTTTATGGATTTATATTACCATAGTATTTTATAGCACAATGCCATGAGTTGACTTTTACTCATTGGCACTTGGCTGTCATTAAAACAATACAAAAGAAGTTTGGAATAACAGTACGTAAAATATAAAATGAGTTGCTAAGCTGATTCATTATATATTAACAAAGTGAAGCAGACTAGAAAATTCAAATTTACCCTAACTTAGGTTTATATGATCATGACTACAGTGCTAGGAATAGCCGATGATTAGATTCATGATGAACAAGTATGGCAATACCATAAAGAAGAAAATAATAATTACTGTCTATAATCTGGTTATATTTGGTGGGCATAGAAGAGTTGAGTCATTTCCTCACTCTTCTCTAACCATGAGCTTTAGTCTGAAAACATGGAGTAGAGGTAACATAAAATACCAGTCCTATTTTCTGGTAGAAGAGGCACCATTAATTAACCTAAATTAACTTTATTAAGTTTAATAGAGAATTATCAAGTCAGTAGCATGTGTATGAAAATTTCATATTATAGAAATCAAGTTTAGCAAAAGTTCATCAATAGTAAAGTTTATCAAAAAGTCATTTTCCCCTGCATTTTGACACACTGTGAACTTGTTTAACAATGCATCCAGTTAATTAAAGGGAAAGACAGTTCTTGAAAAAGTTACCACTCAGGCACTTGATGTGTAATGAACATAATTACAAGAAAGCATTGTTGCCTCATATGGTATGAGCTGTTTATATACAGTAAGGTTATGTTCATTTCCAAATACCATCACACTTAGAAGCTTTGAGGTTTCCAGATAATTTCTCATCAGATTAGAAGCATCTATGGCATTGTGTTGTTGAAATACTATAGTAGAGACACTAGTACATAATGAATTATATGAGTAAAAAGTCAAATATTACAATTACTAATTGAACTATATTGGTTTTTGTCATTTTGAATCTTCAGAATGCATTTTTCTTAACTAATCTGCAATGTGTGAAAATTTTGGAACTTGGATATAGAGATGCTATAAATATTTATAGCTATATGCTGTGGAGTATTTATTTTCCCCAGGCAAGTACTGATTATTTAGGTAGTGTTTTATCTATGGATTCAATGACATAACATCAATCTTACAGAAAAATAAACTGAATCACAATGATGTCACATGACTTGTTCTCAGTGTCACATGTGGAGTATTAGTGTCAGGACCTAAACTTCCATTGGTCTGATGCTAATACACACTATTAACCATTACATATCTCTCTGTCTAGCCCCTGTATTTCCCATCATGATACTCTTTGTTTTTATTTTTATATTTTTGTGTGATGGTCCTGGGGCTTGAACTCAGGGCCTGGGCACTAACCTTGAGGTTTTGTTTTGTTTTGTTTTGTTTTTTGCTCAAGGTAAGTGCTCTACCACTGGAGCCACAGTTCAACTTTTTGGTAGTTTTTGCTGGTTAATTGGAGATTCGTCTCAGAGGCTTTTCTGCCTAGCCTGGCTTTGACTCAAGATACTCAGATCACAGGCTCCTCAGTAGCTTGGATGACTGGCATGAACTATCAGCAACTGGCTTTGAATCAGAGTTAAAATCTCTATTTTAGTGTAGATTCTCTGACTCAGTCTCCTGACTGCTGGAATTATAGACGTCTACCACTGTGAGACAATCAAGTTTAAAATAAACTATCTACATTAAAAATTACTATAACACAACTCTCTTTAAAATTGAGCTAGTGATATTTAAGTTTATCTAAAATAGCCACTTTAAAAGATGGATATGAATTTTAAGTAATTGTAGTTTCTAGATTCTTGTCACTATTCTCCATCTCTTGATCCCCAGGCCTCTTCTCCTTACTCATCATTGTAGGGAGTCTTAGTAGCAGAATATAGTTACCATTTTAAAAATAATTTATAACTGAGAAATCTTTTTTTTTTTTTTTGGCCAGTCCTGGGCCTTGAACTCAGGGCCTGAGCACTGTCCCTGGCTTCTTTTTGCTCAAGGCTAGCACTCTGCCACTTGAGCCACAGCGCCACTTCTGGCCGTTTTCTGTATATGTGGTGCTGGGGAATCGAACCCAGGGCCTCATATATACAAGGCAAGCACTCTTTCCACTAGGCCATATCCCCAGCCCCCTGAGAAATCTTAATTATCTCATTTTACACTTAGAACATATAAGTAAGTTTGGATGATATTTAGTTTATTTTTTATTCACTTGAAAACTACCTTTGGTTATTTAGCAGGACAAAACATTGTGTTTATTTTTAGTATCTATATAAATAATTTAATACACCATAACCTTTAATTTAGTAAATGACTTGACTAATAAATCCAAGATGTTTAACTAAAATATCTTGGGGCACTTTCCCAAAAGGAGACTATATAAGGATAATAAAAACAACAAAAGTTCCATTATTCAAAATAGTTCTGAGATTATGGCTAAGAAATTAGGATTAATAATTCAAACCAAAATAACCCATTTTGTTAGCTAGCATATCGCTAGGGCTACTATAAAGGAAGTTAAATAAAATCATAAGAGGATTTTATGTATAATTATGACATCACTGTGTTATTCAGAGCTATCATAATGTAAGGAAAATAAGTAGAATCGTGTTACAATGTAAAACTCCATAAGGAATTTATAGTATGCATAATTGAATCCTTATACTACAGCAATATGAAAGCATGATTCAAAGTCCTGATTTTATTGAGTTAAAATTATTAGCAGGCAATATTGATTAATACACTCTCTACATGACTTCTTAAAGACAACTGATAAACTGGCTGGTTGCATCTAAACTTGGTTTTTAAATGATGTGCCCTCTTTAAACCGTATAGGGACTTATTTGCATATTGAATGATTCAAACTCTGTCAACTTTACTTTAAACGCTTTAAAATGAGAAGAAAGGTATTTATTTCGGAAGATCATTCAATTAATCTTTGCAAATAGAAACTTTCTAAGAAGTAGCTGGTTCGGGCCCTGTTTTTTCAGATGTGAACAGTAAGGAGGCCCGCCAGTACATTCTTGTTAGTGAGCAAGCTGCTGCTTTGACGCAATTCTACTAGTTACTTTAAAACAATGCCTAGCTTTCTGTGCTGAATGCAACCCTTTCTCGCTGTTTCATTTGTGTAGCGACAGTCCACAGATGGGATAAAGCAATGTTATTTACAAGTTTGAACAAAGGTCACCTCCAGTGCGAAGCTAGCCGTCCACTAAAGCTGCTGGACAAAGCAGTTATTTTCACTCTCATCTCCTTTTACCTCTTGATCTGGATACATAATATTGATGTACTCACCCAGAATGAATAGGGCTGGAAGAAAGAGCCACGTTGTCTAAGTTCTCAGTGCCCCAGCTCAGACGATAAGAATTCCTTTCTACCTCCTTGGCTAGAGTTGACACCTACACACAAAGAACACTGGATTTTATTTTTTTAAAAATATTTTGCTTCAATTAAAGGAAAATATAATCACATTTTAAGGGCATTACAAGAAGGAGGTGTTGTTGCCTGGGAAAACTTTCATATAAAAAAATTGCAAGACCAAAGCATTTAAAGTAAATATCTTATAATGTATATTTCCTGTTCAATTAGATGAGGGCTCTGAGATCACTTCAGTATAATCTTCAAAGAAATTTGTTGTTCATCTATGTTCTTATATCCAACCCCTAAAATTAATAAGATCCTACCTAAAATTACACTATTTCAGAATAAACTCTGAGCATTTTCTTACAGCTGATATTTTTAAACATTGAAAGATATACTTTATTTTTATTAGCATACATGGGAGGAGGGGTTATTGTGACATTTCCATACATGTGTACACTATAATCTAACCAGCCTCCTCCCTTCTACCTCTCTCCCTTAATTCTTCTCCCCTTCTTAAAACCATTTCAACAGGTTTCACACATGCAAATAAACTACTTCAAACATGTTCATTCTCTAGTCCCCCGTCCCTCCTCTGCCTAGTACCCTTCCCCCACGGAAGCCTATGTTTACTGAAAAATATGTTTTGTGCTGTTGCTGCATTCCTACAACAGAAGTATTCTATGTAACTTTCCCCCCTAATTACATATCTTATTTTTTACAAAAATCTTCTGTAAAATATTTGCAGGAGAAGGCAATACAGCTGAAGAAATAAACAGTATACTATTTCAGGAGAAAAACAAAACAAAAACACATGCTTATTGCAAACTGTCTTGTCCTGGCTAATCCCCCCGGATGCTGCAGTGGGAAAATTGGAAAGCAAAGATAGGACCATCAAGGCCTACCTACCTGGTGACTGGGAATCACAACTGTGTCTTCGATCATGGCACTATCTCTCAGGTAGGACGCGTGGCTGAGAGTGTGAGACCTGTCGGAACTGAAGGATCGAAGGCTGGTAGGTTTGCAGGAGGTCATGGCCACATACCCACAGCAGTAGAAGGGTTGGGAGGATGAAATGATGAGCCGGCCAGGAGAGTGAAGAAAGCGTGCTATTAGCTAACAGTGCAACTTCCAGGGGATCACGGGTCTCAGCGTTGTCCTACCTCTCTGTCCCACAGTGAGACTGACACATCCTTTCACTGGTTCCTGCCACTCGAGGGCAGGGCCACCAGGGAATCAGAAGATAAAATTGGATACTTCCTAATCTGATTGCTTTTTTTTCTTTCTTTCTTCTCAGAGATGTTTGAAACCAACCTCTGCAGTTTACTTACTGCCAGGGCAAGAAAGAATTCCAAGACCGATTTGATTCACACTGGGTGAAATGCTCATTGCTCTGCAACTAAGGAAAACTATCAGAGAGGCAGTAGACAGCTCTCAGAGAAAACAAACCCAGGTGCAGGTTGTGCTTTCCCTCATGATAGTGCAGGCTCTCACCATGCTTTTCCCTTCCTGTCTAAGCTGTGAACGTTGGAGGCTCATAAACTCCCCTGGAAGGCACAGAGTGAAATGGATGGTGGCCAGATGCATGCTTCCTGCGGAAGTGGAGTCCCTCTTGTTTGTCTCTGCTGACTTCAACTATGTGATTCTTTCAGAGGAGAGCCCTGGCCCTCTGCGTGCCCTGTGTGTGGTGAGGGAAGCATCCAAGAGTGTGGGTTGCCACAGAGACGAGATGCAAGAGCACAGGAATTTCCTAAGCATCAGCCCAGAATGCAGACACACTTGCCAGCACACAGACAAGCTGCCCATGGACAATGACCAAAGCCGTGGTGTGGCTCCCAAAGAGCATTTATGCATCAAGGCTTTACATTTTCTTTTAATAAATAGGAATTTTAAATTTCTAAGTCACAAAATCAAATGTGACAGGTGAAACTTGACATTCACATGCATATAACGCCATTATTTTATTTATTTAATTTTTATAGAGACAGGGTCTTGCTTTATAGCCCAGGCTACCTTCAAACTCATAATGCTAGCCCAACCTGGGCTGCAGCTCACAATCTTCCTGACTCTGGCCCCTAAGTGGTAAGATTACAGGTGTCATTACCATGCCCGGTAACGACAAGATTGATATTTTCAATAATGTATTATATATATGTGTGTACTTATATATGATACGCACATTAAAGATGTGCTTTCAGAATATCAACCCAAAAGGGTGGGAAAAAGAGATACACAGCTTTCATAGGAGCAAACTTTCATTTCCTTTTAGCTAGTAGGTATTTGGTCAGTGAAGCACTGTAGAATTATGGATGAAATGGCAAATTAGCCTGTTTTGTGGTAAGAACTATTTCAAGTTGTATAAATCCATCTGTTTTGTAAGCCACATTTCTATCATCTCCATAAGTGTCAGAACCAACTTTTAATTTTCATGGAAGAATCATCCCTTTAGAAATCACTCAGTCATCTCAGACCTACTCTGTCCTATTTTACAAAACATAAGTGGTATGAACCAAAGAAATGATGTCCACATAAATCTATCTACATGTTGATAACAAAATGAAATACTAATGTAATTTGGAGACTGGCTATTTGTGTTCTTCAGGCTCTTGGAGCAGATTAAGGCTCTTGACACTGCTGAGGTAGAAGCAGCTTGGGTGCCTGCATGTCTGAGTAAACCTACCAGCAGTGGTTTTAGCCCTGTCAGCAGAAGGTAACTTACATCATGGCTGGCTTTAGAGTGGTGTAGGTGGTTTTTGATCATGTGCCTCAATGTACTTCAGGTTGCTGTGATCAATCTTAACTTGATCTCAAATTTAAGTTGAGACTAAGATTCAACAATTGGGAAAAGGGTTTGAAACCTCAGCAAAAGCTTGTCTCAGGGAAATGAACAATTTGGGGTTTGGAGCTTCATTTGAATAGTATTGTGGATGTGGTGCATGGGGGGGAGGGTATACGCGCTTGCACATGTGCACACACACTGGTAATGAGGATTGAATTCACTTCCTGGATGCTGCCCCTAATCATTTTTGCTCAAGACTAGTTCTCTACCACTTGAGCAACATCTCCATTTCTGGTGTTTTGGTGGTTAACTGAAAATAAGCTTCTCACAAACTTTCTTGCCTGGGCTGGCTTTGAACCTGGAGCCTCAACCCTCCTGTGTAGCTAGGATTACAGGATGAGCCAGTGGTACGAGGCTTGATGTGTTTTGTATGAGGCCATGTTAAATCATCATCTCCAATTCTATTCTTCATTTTGTTAGTTGGTCAAGGAAAGGAAAATAACAGAGAAGCCCCACCTCTGGAAATAATGTGCCTAGTCTGTGTCAGTTGTCTTAAGATCTGTTGGCAATGCTCCATGGTTTTAGAGTGCAGATATACAAATGATAACTTTACACATTGAAAGGTGCTAGGTATAGAGAATCCACAATACAAAAGGAGCAGGAGGGGGAAAAGGCATTATGGGGCATAATCCCAAATCCTGGGTCTTACTGGTGAGCGAGGCCTTTATCGCTAGGTGAATGTGACTCTGGTCTGAGAGGGCAAGTGATTTTCACTGTGGCTCCTATTATTGAAAGAAAGTCACCAGGCCTCAACTACCACCCTCCAAGAATAACGGTGATTAGGTGAATGACTATATTGGCTTCAGAAATGTGGTATGACAGAGCCCACTGGGTTGAATGGAAAGCTCCATTCTGCAGTGAGTGCTGTAATAAATGCTGACTATCGATATTCATCTATGTGATGTCTGACCTGAGCACCTCAGTTGATGCTTGAGTGTCTTAATTGGTTTGGGCTGGATGGGTAGAGACATCCTGGTTGTATACTTTTGTCTTTCTAAAGATCCCCAAGGAAGTGGTGCTGTGGCTCAAGTGGTAGAGTGCTAGCCTTGTCCTGAAGAGCTCAGGGACAGCGCCCAGGCCCAGAGTTCAAGCCCCATGACCAAAAAAAAAAAAAAAAAAAGAAATAGTAATAAATATGTTTTTTTTAAAAAATAAAGATCCCCAAAAGCTTAACACACACACACACACACACACACACACACACACACACACACACACACACACAGTGGGAGAATAAAGAAAAGGAAGAAACAGGTGGCATTCAATCTACCTTGATTAAGATAAAAAATAAAAGATGTTGGATACTATGCGATCCTAGCTTTGTAGGAGGCTGAAATGTGAGGATCATAGTTCAAAGCAAACCCTGCTAGGAAAGTCCATGAGAATCTTATTTCCATTTTGGCTCTATTTTGGCTAGCAAAAAACCAGTAAGGGAATTGTGGCTCAAGTGGTAGAGTGCCTTAAGCAAAAAGCTAAAGGACAGTGTCTAGCCCCAAGTTTGAGGCCCAGGGCTGGTACAAAAATAAAAAGAGGAGAAGAAAACTTATGAGGACACTTAGACAGAGAAAAAGGTAAGGAAATGAAGAAGGAAGGAAAATGAGTAAGTTGTAAATTTATACCTAAGTACTACTATTTCTTTATCAATTTTTATTCTAGCTCATTTTATTTACTTCCTTCCGGAAATGCTAATTGGTTATATACAAATGTTTTTAGTTTCTAATTAATCTTTTTGCTTTGCTTTTGCAGAATCTCAGACGAAATGAATATGATTTGAATATTCTTGCAACAGAGAAATCATTTTTCTCTGAAGAAGTAGTACCAGCACAAATTTCTGAAACAATTCAAGATCAGATTCAAGGCCAGAAATGTCTTATTATGGGCTCAATTTATATTTTTCCACTAAAGTACAATTGCCTTATGGACTTAATTAAGTGCACTGAAAAGCATCACTATTGTTAACTGTGATATACACTAGACATCCAATTCATGGATGTGTAAGTGACTACCCTAAGGTGCCAGTATGTTTGCTTGAATATACGAAGAAGCTTCTATGGTCTGTTGTTCTTCCGACTGAATTTTCAACAGCATTTTAAATTTGAGAACGGTAATTCAATAGATGTAAAATTCAAACAATTGTAATTTTGTTGTATTTTGTTCAATGTGCCTTCAGCTGAGCCTGTTTTTGTTCTTCTGCAGCATCTTTGTCTTCTGTCAGGTTCTTTGCACAGAAGCCATGCTTGTGTTCCAGCCACCACTAGGTGGAGCTATGACAACAAGACAAAGTCATGCCTTTGGTGGCACACAGGGCTGACTTGCAGCCTAGTAACAACATCAATCTCTTCTAACCAAGCCAGTTATTGAATTGAGCACAAAAATTAGAATTCAAGAATAAATCCATAATTCTAGACTATAAGCACCTTCTACCAGCATACACATACACACAGGCACACATACACGCACACGCTAAGCAGTGAGCAGGGAAATGTAAATGTATCCAGGAAGTTCATGTGTTCATGCTGTGAAATACCTACCTGGGTATGGTACTATTGGGAGCATACCAAATAAGAAAATAATGGATAAGATGGTTACCAGAAAAGATGACTTACATTGAAGTGCCTAAGCAAAAAAAAATGTTTTTAAGTAAAACAAAGAAACAGAATACGACAATGAGATATGAGTTCCGTTTTGGATATGATGACTTAGATATGCACATGCAGACCTAAAGAACAGACAGCGCTTGCTTCTATGGCCCTCCCTACATGCTCCTACGTCTCTGTTGAGTACAGCTATCCAAACACCTACCTCTGTTTTATAGGAAATACACTTAAAATTCTTTTCAAACTTGGGTACTTAGATAGAAGGAAAAAAGGACCCAGTTAAGCAGTTATTCTTCATAATAAAGATCACACTGAAAATAAAGGTTCTTGGCCTGAGAGTCATGACTGCTCAGAGATGACTGAGGGTTTATGCAAAGACACACACACACTCCCTTCTACTGAACCTTGCAGTATTTTAAGAATCTCAGGCCAAGTACTGGTGGCTCATGCCTGCAATCCTACCTACTCAGGAGGCTGAGATCTGAGGATTGTGGTTCAAAGCCAGCCTAAGCAGGACAGTCCGTGAGACTCTTATATCCAATTAGCTATCAGGAAACCAGAAATAGCTTTGTGTCTCAAAGTGGTAGAGTGCTAACCTTGAGCAAAAGAGATCAGGGACAGTGCCCAGGCCCTGCCTTCAAGCCCAACGACTGACCAAAAAAAAAAAAAAAAGAATCTCTAAGATGCAAATCAGTACACAACTTTTAAAGTGGCAGCCCGTCACCTCTTTCTCCCAGGAACCTGCTCCTTTGCCTTCTGATCTTTTAAGCCACCGAGTCACACCATTAGCCTTCTTCTTCAGCTGCCATGTGAAATCATCACCAAATCTGACTCCGATTTTTCACTGCTGAAATTCTTTCTACTGTCAACAGTGGTATACCTCTACCCTCTCATGATGACCCAGCTAATACTCCTGCAGTAGCTTCTTAGGTGAGGCCCATGGATTATTCTCAACTTTTTTTTTTTTTTTTTGCCAGTCCTGGGCCTTGAACTCAGGGCCTGAGCACTGTTCCTGGCTTCTTTTTGCTCAAGGCTAGCACTCTGCCACTTGAGCCACAGTGCCACTTCTGGCCATTTTCTATATATGTGGTGCTGAGGAATCAAGCCCAGGGCTTCATGTATACAAGGTAAGAACTCTACCACTAGGCCATATTCCCAGCCTTATATTCTCAACTTTTAACAGACCTCCCTTAAAGTGCATTCTCTATGTTTGTCACTAATAGAGGATTGTTCTAAAATACAAGTATGATTTCCTTCTCAGGAGCACCTCATCATTCTGTTGCTCAAACATTTTAGGAACATTTGCTTGTGACCCTGATAAATCTTTAACTAAACTTCCTATTTTTTTGCACTCCATCCTTGTTTATCACTTGGTCTTGATTTGGACTCCTCTCTGCCACTCTAGGGGCTCTGTATGTTCCAATAGTACAGCCTCTCTTCCCCTGTGTTGGGCATGAATTTAGCAAGCATAATTTAGCTGTAAAGGTACCTTCAGGGGTTGGGGATATGGCCTAGTGGCAAGAGTGCCTGCCTCATATACATGAGGCCCTGGGTTCGATTCCCCAGCACCACATATACAGAAAATGGCCAGAAGTGGCGCTGTGGCTCAAGTGGCAGAGTGCTAGCCTTGAGCAAAAAGAAGCCAGGGACAGAGTCCAAGCCCCAGGACTGGCCAAAAAAAAAAAAAAAAAAAAGGTACCTTCAGTACTTAACACAAAGCCTAGCACAAAAATGTACCCATCACACTCACATTAAACTTTTTAAGAAAGAAAAAGTGAGAAAGGGGGTAACAAGTTGAATAAGAAGTATACTCACTGCCTTACATATGAAATGGTAACCCCTCTACACTTCACTTTGACAATAAAGGGGGGAAAACTTTTAAAAAAAGAAAGAAAAAAAGGAGGTTTGGGAGGTGGCATGAATGCCAAAGGGAAAAGTCCTCAAAGGGTTTCTCCTTGCTAATTATCCATACAGGCTTGGTTATTCTCTGAGGTGTTCATTTCATAAACTGCTCATATGCAGAATATTCATACAATGGCTTACAAGAGAGCCAGATTTAAAACTGTAGACATGAAAGAGTATTGATGAGAAAAATATATTACACTGCACAGACAAGCACATACTTGACCAAAGTTAGCGGTCATATTTGCCATGAGTTGCTATGCGATGCTCTTATTCTACTTGTCTCAGAGAATAACAAGCACCCGGGAATGGCCACAGTATAATGATTATACACTTCAGAATATTAGTCGAGCCTCTCAGAGTTTACAACTCAAGTGAAGCTCACACAGGTTTTTCTCAGATTATTCCTGCTTTAAAATTTTTATTGCATTAATTAATTTATTATAATTTATTTGTGTGATTTTTTTAATTTTTATTTGAGTAGTTGTACAATGGACTTAGGTTGCTTCTTGTATCCAAGATTTTATAGAATTCTGTTCTTTTTCTAAATAAAAAAGGCAATTGTAACCACAATTTTCTTTTAACTTTGCTTCCTCTTGTTCATCATAAAAACTTTCATAGCAAGTGTGCTCCAACAAAAGAGGGGAGTTGAAAATATCTACATGTGCCACTGAGTAACAGCATATCTACAACAAAATTGCCTTTTCAATTTGCCTAGAGGAAAGCATTAAGTACTCAATGATGGCATCTACTTATTTATCTTCATCAAAACGCATCACACACACTTCTAGCTAGTTTCAAGCATAAGGTTTGACTAATACCTGTCAGATCGTCCCCCCTCCAAGCTATAGCGCAGGTAATTCATGCCGTCCAGGAACTGGCTGCTGGGCAGGGAGTCATCACCGAGTTCTTTGAGATCTTCGGGCCTCAGGTATTCCCCACCATCCCCTGTCATCGTGTCATCACCTTGGGACAATCAGAGGAAGAGGGAGGAGGTTATTTGTTGAAGGTAGTATCCACTCCAAAATATGGTCACATTTTTATAATGACTGGATATCAGTGAAATATTAAACATGAGGCAAGCACAGCATACAGACAGGTACTTGCAAAGAAGCTAACACACAATAAGGCTGTACTATAGAACCCTTGATGAAGAAACCCAAAGCCTAGGCAGCTTACATTCTTTCCTTCACTCTCTCTTTCCTCGCTCTCCTACTACATCTATGAGCGAATGTTTGATTTTGTTTTCCTAGTATGCATCCACAAGAACAGACTAAAAAGAAATGATGGTGAGTGTCTATATCCTCCGACAGAGGTGGCATAGGTATTAAATAAGCCAATATCTATGACATTAGATGTTTTCTCTTCCCATAGTCACATGCTTCTTCCCCATTTCTTCCCAATATTCACCTGTGCACCACACACAGATTTTATTCTGGAACAATATTTATGTAATGTTCATGACATGGGATAATTGTGTGAATGAATATCAATAATACTTGCTAAAATTACTATGAGCATGCACAATTTATAACTAAACTTCTAGGTTAATAAAATCCACACCTCAAATGCAAACATAGATAATTTCACGCATATTAGACATGCTATTTCAAGAGAAATGTTAGTATTGTACACAAGGGTCTAAATGTTAAGCAAGTTGCTTCTACTAGTAACGAAAGAAAGAAAGAAAAAAGAAAAAAAGAAAGAAAGAGAGAGAGAAAGAGAGGAAGGAAGGAAGGAAGGCAGGAAGGAAGGAAGGAAGGAAGGAAGGAAGGAAGGAAGGAAGGAAGGAAGGAAGGAAGGAAGGAAGGATGGAAGGAAGGAAGGATGGAAGGAAGGAAGGATGGAAGGAAGGAAGGAAGGAAGGAAGGAAGGAAGGAAGGGAAGGAAAGAAAGAAGGAAAGAAACTTAAAACAAAGGAAAAGCTTTTACTCCAACAAGTTCCTCAAGTACCTGAGTCACTAAGTGCCTCCCCATCAATAAAATGGTCACCACACTGTTTAATAGCTGTTCAATATAAAGGTGAAGATGAGAAAGACTATCCCATGAGACTATAATATACAATATACATATAGAGATGCTGAACCTTAGTTGGCTAGTATGAGAATGGAACCCAAGACTATAATAAAAACTTGGACTGCTGGCTTTGGTGATACTATTAAACATACACATAATGATACACTGATCCAACATTTGCTCATTCTTGTCACAAGTTCTTATTTAATCTGAAATAAGGCAATGTCTGATACCAATAAGTGATGTCACAAATTAGTTCCAAATAAAGACATTGCAATGTAAAGTGTTGCCTTATGATTTCATTTGAAAGATCTAAAAAAGAAAGTACATTTAATATTTTCCTGTAGGAGAAATAAACATTAGGCCCTCAGCCATTTGGGGAGCAATAATTGATCAAACATGCACGTTTTCCCAACTATACACACATGCCAATATTCTTCAGTTATAGATATGTAACCAATAGCCACGCTATTGAAGCTTATTTGGCTGTTTTATTTACTCCTTTCATGTTTCTTAACTATAAGGCACATCTTTTTCTGACAATAGCTTATTCATGTTGAATTTGTACTATTTGTTGTTGTACTGTTTTTAAGTCTTTTCTAAGGCTCATTTCCTCTGGATTTAGTACAAACTGTCTCTAGACTTAGTACATATTCTCTCTGGATTTACTACATATTTTCCTCTGGATTTAATACACTCTCTGTTCATATGCAATGACCAGAAAGCAGAGATTCCCTAATACAAAGAATACACTAAGGCCTTTAAAGCATTTGAATATAAACCGTTTTGAACATAATTAAAAATATATTAACAATAACTCTAATATCAGATGCCTGTTTCCCACTTCAAGTCCAGTTTTGGATTTCTTTCCCCTTTCTTTGTCATGTTGTTTACTAAATATTAATGATAATATCAGGAGAAAATAAGCTGATCAGAGTCCATCATCTGCCTTCTGCCCCAGTACACACATAATGGAAATATTGAGAAACAAGTGGAGGAGGTATTTTAAATATTAAGGTACTGTCATCTCCTGCACCAGCTTGATTCCCAGAGGAAAGGAAGGTTTGCCCTTGAGATGACAAATGGCGTGAAAGATTGGATAGATATCTTACCTTCCTCATCAGACACATCCAGGACCTCAGTCATTGTCTCAGGAACATTAAGCTTGTGTTTTTCAGTGATAGTCTGCAAGGATAAACAGTATTAATGCTCCAGTTAACAGCAAGCCAAACACAAGCTGGAAAGACTGCAAAGATGGTTATATTTTCGAGGAGCAGCAGCCAGCCAGCCCTGTAGGATCCCTTCTCATCTACACACAGAATCTGGAAGCATGCTATGCTCTACGTACATCCATTTGTTCTTTCTGATGTTAAATGATCATCTACGCTAGAGAAGTTATACAAGAAAAGGCTCATTGTTTTGAGCTCCCACAAGAAAAATAAATTCCTTTGCTGGTAATGTCATTAATAACTAGTAACATTGAAAGTGCCAGATTGGTGTTTTCAAGCTTTCCCTAAAATGAACCAAGTGATGATTCCAGAAAAGCCTTACCCAGAAGCAGTGAACAAAGGCAACTGATTAAAAGGAAAACTATTGGGAAAGAAGCTATAAATAATCAGAGCCACAGAAAATGTGACGTACCTCATCTGGGATTAGAGGTTCCACAGAAGAGAATCAATCATCTCTACAGTATTTCACTGGGCTACAATCCTGATGTGCTGCTTCTTTGCTTCCACAATAGTACTCCTAAGTGGCTCAGCTCATTCCTGATGTACTTTGTAAGCTGACGACACTGGGGCCTTCAGTCTGTCTGCCTGGATTCAAGTTCTAGTTTCATTGTTTGCTAGCTACAAGTCCTGAGCAAGTCTGCAGTCCTTGTTGGGCTTCAATTTGCTTACTTATAACATAAAGATTTTGATAATAGCTCATAAAACTATGAAGGTTGAATGATTTAATAGTTGCCAGAGCTCTAAGAACACTATTTGGCTACTTTTGGTACTTAATACACAGTTGATATTTTATTATTATTATTATAAGCAAAACAAATTATCTTAAAAGCTTCTGAGATTTTTAGTTCTTCTTGTACTTATGGAATATTGTGAGTACTACCAGCATGCTAATCTCCAAAGACATCACAGTGTGGTTTTTTAAAGGCAAACACCAAAGGATGAATACCACATGAGCACATCACCTCAACACTACTCTGAAACTAACTCTGAAAGCTTGGCTCACAGGAGCAGAGCGCCGATGGAACCCAAGGAGCTAAGTAGACTGGGGAGATGTTCAAGAGAGGCAAAATTTCAGTTAGCCAGGAACCAGCTCAAGAGATGTGTGCTGTTCAATGCAGTGACTATCACAAAAGTGACAAGGGTGGTGACTTTAGAGCCCCATGGAAACTATGACGGTGCATTTGATGGAGTATATAGAGAAGGCCTTGTGCCATTGGAAAACTTTCCATGTGTGTTTGCTTTATCCTGTGTGCGAGCTGAAAGGTTCAAAGACATAGGATTCTGAATGCTTAATGATGCAGTAATATTGACCAAAGACAGAAGCATTGCCCATTCATTTGTGTGTCTGATCTCTACTACATCTTGACAGCCCTTTATCCACCTCTTGGAATATGCTTTTTGTCCTATGAACCCAAACTTCCCAAGCTAGACAGTGGCCTTTCACCTTTTAGTCAATGTTGCTCCTGTATTGGATGACTCATGTTACTGACAGGACAATCATGTTCTCTTGAGTGTCAAGTGTTCCCACATATTCTTTCCCCTACAGGAAGCCTTTATTCCCCTCTTTTCTTATATCAGTAGACTTTGATGTAATTGGATATGCAATTTCTGACCCTCTCTAGTAAGTTTATTTCTTCAGCTCTGCTTATCTCCCATGATCTTGTTAGGGCATCCCAAGGACCAGATCTTATTTATCGCTTCCCATATAAGAGTGGGAGCCATTCTAGAGAAAGATTGCTTGCATAAACCTGAAACAGTAGGGATTCTCAGATATAGACTAAAAAATTGATGATGCAAAGCTATGCATAAGCACATTTAAAATTTTATAAAAACATCCAGGTACTAGTGGCTCATCATGCCTGTAATTCTAGCTTCTAAGGAAGCTCAGATCAGAAAAATAGATATTCAAAGCTAGTCCAGTCAGGAAAGTCCAAGAGGCTCTTATCCCTAATACCAAAACAGCTAGAAGTAGAGTTGTGGTTTAAGTGGCAGAATAGCTCAGGGATAGAACTATGCCCTGAACTAAAGCCCTAGGACAGGAAAAAAATTTACAACACAACTAAATATATTTTCTTTTGAGGAGAATCTTAATTGAAATACTAGAAGGAAACAAAGAAAGACTTATGATATGCAGATGAAGGCACAGTTGGAACCCAGGATAATAAATCCAGCTTGCTTAAATGTTTCTTATGATGTTTAAATAATCTCACAGAGTTTGGTTCAAGAAAGAAAACTGGAAATGACACTATGGCTCCAAGTGGTAGAGTGCTAGCCTTGATTGAAAGAGCTCAGGAACCAGTGCCCAGGACCTGAATTCAAGCCCCATGACAGACAAAATAAAAACAAAAGAAAAAAAGAAGGAAAGGAAGGAAGGGAGGGAAGGAGGGAGGGAAGGGGAAAGGAAACTAAAAGTTGCAGAAAAGACAGAAGTGCACAACTAAAAAGTTAGAGAAGAATAGGCAGCAGATACATAAACAAATTACTATAATAGACCATACATTAAAAGTATGTCATCCAAAATAATCACTATTCAATTATGTGTGAGTTGAGATCATTCTAACAGATTTAGAAAATATATGTTAGAAGTTTACAAAGGTTCTAAACTCAGGACAATGACTCTTTGAGAAAAGGTGCCAGATAAACCAAGCCTGGTTGCCTAAGTCTTTAACTTTAGCTAGTTAGGAAAGGTAGTTTGGGAAAGCATGAGAATTCATGAGACTCCATCTCAACCAATGGTTGTTGTGGGGGCCTGCACCTGTTCTCCCACCTAAGGGGGAGGCACAATGGCTGGGTTCAGTGGTGCATGTCTGCCGTCCCCTGAGACACAAAATAAATAAAAACAAGAAAACAAACAAACAAAAGAAACAGATTCAAAACTTAGCTTCAAACTCTCCTCTTCTGGGGAGGGGCGGGCAGGTAATACTTGGATTTCAACTCAGGATATAGCCCCTTGTTCTATTAGCTTTAGTTATTTTTCAGGCAAGGTTTCACATTTCTTGCTGGAGGCCCAATACTTCGGCTACCACCTTCCTACCCGTACCTCACTTGTACTCTACGCCAATCCATCATCACACCCACTCAGTTTGTTGGCTGAGATGGGGTCATGCTAAATTTTTGTCAGAGCTAGCTTGGACCATAACCCTTCCAATCTCTACTTCCTGAGTAGCTAGAACCCAGGTGTGATCCATAGCACCTCAGTTGATTGGTAATAAATTTCCCTAATATTAGATGATTATAAATGTTCATATATATAGTCATATATATAAACAACCACAGATAAGCAACGATGTATAAGCATATACGTGGTTGTTTATACCAATATCTATTTTAGTAGTTAGTTAAGTAGTTTATGCTCTATATACCACTATATGCAACATAAAACACGATGAGTTTAAAATTTTATAGATAAGGTAAATAATTGATGCTGGCTGATGGACAAGTGAAGGGATGAGTCATATCTCATAGTTTTCCCACAATCTTAGTTGATTGGGTTTGATGACTGCTGCTGCCAGAAATGTGTCCCCTTTACTCTGAGTCCTGATGGCAAATGTATAGGGACTGTATCCATGGAAAATGGTCTCATCTTTCCCACTGAGCACTTCAAAGTAAAATTAGAAAAGCAAAAGTTAAGGAAAAACAAATCATGATTCCAAAATGTCTTGGAAATTTCTGCAGCAGCGATGCTTCCTTTACGAACTGCTGCCTTTCCGTGCCTCCCTTACAATGACTTTATTCATGCTTTGGGGTAAAGAAGTCTGGAAGGAAGGAAATCAAAGTTTCTTTGATCAAAGAAAACTCACAGGACTACTCGAATGGCCCAGTATATAAGTCCAAGTGGTAAAAAACTAGTATATCATGTAACAGCTATAATTCCTCTACCACAATTGGAATGATAAAACTATCTGACTTGATTTGCTCTCCCGGAAGGATGTCCTGTCATCACTTAATAGTTGTAAATCATTTGTTGATGAATCCACAGACTTTATAAAATGGTATCAAATATGATGCTCCCACGAAAATCAACAAAAGGCACTGTTTTATGAGTATTTTGTTGAAAATTGAGTACAAATCATTCTTGCATAAAATTCTTATGAAGCTATTTTTTTTGTTTTAGCGAACTCAAGATTGGTTATCTGGTACTAGATAGAACATGGGCTTTAAGTCCTACAACTGAAATTTGAATCCTATAATTGCATTCTGTGTGTTCCAGCTTTTACACTTTTCTGTCTTTTAATTGGAGATAACAGTCCCATGGAACTTTCTGCTTCGATGGTTTTCATCATGATCTTCAGATCTCAGCCTACTGAGTAACTAGGATTATAGGTATAAGCGACTGGCACCCAGCCATGTGGTATATTCGTAATTCAGAATATTAAGTGTTACAATTAATATTAATAATAACATATTATATGGGAAAAGAATGGTCAAAACTCCTTTCCAAAGAAAATACATATAATGTAAGAAGACATCACTAAAGAATAATCTATATAATATATATGTAGTATATAATATATAAAATATTATATATCAAGTCTTATCCCCAAATTCTATGTTGCAAAATTATTACTCATAATTCCATGAGAAGTCAGTTCAGAGAAATGTAAAGATAAAACAGTACCAAAAGATATAACAAGTAACAGTAGCCCTTCAGATAAAGTACTTGCTTAGTTAATGTGGATGATGACTTTGTATTATTTTAGCAGAATGCAGAAATGCTTTGGTGGTTTATATTTAGTTTAATGGCTTTTTACCTAGCAACTTAAAAATTCTGAGAATAGTTTTGTGGTTGTTGTTGTTGTTGCTTTTTGAGAAGGAGGAATAATGCTCAGCAAGCAAGTTTAGAAAATTATAGCTATGTGGGAGTAAATATAAAAGTCACAACTCAGGGCTGGGGATATGGCTTAGTGGCAAGAGTGCTTGCCTCGTATTCATGAAGCCCTGGGTTCAATTCCCCAGCACCACATATACAGAAAACGGCCAGAAGTGGTGCTGTGCCTCAAGTGGCAGAGTGCTAGCCTTGAGCAAAGGAACCCAGGGACAGTGCTCAGGTCCTGAGACCAAGCCCTAGGACTGAAAAAAAAAAAAAGTCACAACTCAGAGTATTCAAAGAGCTGTCCACATATATCAGGTGTGCTCAATTTCTGACATAGCATCTGACTGGCTTAGAGATGGTTATTTGAATATTGTTCTGAACACTAGTGGCTCACATCTGGAATCCTAGCTACTCAAAAGGCTGAGATCTGAGGATCAAGATTCAAAACCAGTACAGGCAGTGAGATACTTATCTCCAATTAACCAGTAAGAAAGCTGGAAATGGAACTATGGCTCAATAGAAGGAGTACCAGCCTTGAGCAAAAATGGACAGGGCCCAGGCCCTGAGTTCGAACTCCAATATAAATCACACACACACACACACACACACACACACACACACACACGTGTATATGTATGCTTATATGTACATATATACAAAGACATTAAAGAAAGTCACTTATTTGCTTCCTTTTTAAAATTCATATCTTTATGTTTAAAGTCATATTCTCTAAATAATAGTTATAAATCACACCTGTCAGTCCTATGGTGTTGCTGATGTTAATAAGAATTTATTTCTGGTGGAGCAAAATCCTCCTCCTCCATTCCAACAAGATTGTAAACTACTTGGGGGAAGAGGTCATTCTTTAGCAGTGCACTGGTGGCTCTTTAGCATGCAGCATCTATTTTCATATCCAACAAATAATGAAAAAATGAATCAGAGAATAAAAGGAATGAAAACAGGTTCAAGATAGCAGGAGAGAGACAGCTTGCCATCTAGTGGCAAATTAATAAAAATCTGCATACTTGATTCCAAGAGCATGGAAACAGTCATAAAGTTGATGACAAACAACAAATGAAAGAAGACTTTGTCAGGAGGCTGAGAAGTGAGGATTGTAGTTCAAATCCAACCTCAGGCAAAAAAATCCAAGAGACTCTTATCTCCAATTAGCCTCCAATAAAACAAGCCAAGATAAAACAATAACAACAAAAGCCCAAAGTGGAGCTGTGGCTCAAGTGGTAGAATATTAGCCTGGAGCGAAAAGTTCAGAGTAGCTGGGCGCTGGTGGCTCATGCCTATAGTCCTAGCTACTCAGGAGGCTGAGATTTGAGGACTGTGGTTTGAAGCCAGATCTAGCAGAAAAGTTCATCAGACTCTTTTCTCCAATAACTTAGAAAAAGTCAGAAGTAGCACTGTGGCTCTAGTGGTAGAGTGTTAGCCTTGAGCACAGAGGCTCAGGGAGACTGTGTTCAGGACTTAAGTTCAAGCCTCAAGACCCGCAAAACAAAACAAAACACAAAAACACCACCACCAACAACAACAAAAAAACAGCTTCTAACAACAGATATACTTGGCTGCTCAGCCAATCTTGCTACTTTGTTTATTTGTGATATAAACATAGCTTTAGTAATGCTATAAAAAGGCATAGATGTACAGACTATTAATATGAAGATTTCCCTGGACTAACAAATCTTATAGTAAGAAAAAGTAAAGTTCAGCTAGCTGGGTGCCAGTGGCTCACACTTGTGATCCTAGCTACTTAGAAGACTGAGATCTGAGGACATAGTTTGAAGGCAGTGCATGCAGGAAAGCCCACAAGACTCATCTCCAATAAACCTCTCAAAAATCGGAAGTGGCACTGTTGTTCAAGTGGTAGAGTGCTAGCCTTGAGCACAAAGAGGCTCAGGGACAGTGCCCGGGCCCACAACTGATTTTAAAAAAAAAATAAGATTCAGCTGAACACAAAGGACTTTGAATATTTTTATCACAGTGAAAAAATGATAAATATTTGAGAAGATAGACTAACCTTGGCTTGAACATCGTACAACATATAAATGTATTAAAATGTCATACATGGGGCTGGGGATATGGCCTAGTGGCAAGAGTGCTTGCCTTGTATACATGAGGCCCTGGGTTCGATTCCCCAGCACCACATATACAGAAAATGGCCAGAAGTGGTGCTGTGGCTCAAGTGGCAGAGTGCTAGCCTTGAGCAAGAAGAAGCCAGGAACAGTGCTCAAGCCCTGAGTCCAAGCCCCAGGACTGGTAAAAAAAAAAAAAAAATGTCATACAATTTTCCATGGATATGGACAAAATTCATGCAATTAAAAAAAAAAACTTTGAATAGAATAAAATGATCCAGGTGCCAGTGGCTCAGGCCAGCAATTTTAGCTACTTGGGAGGCTGATATATGAAGATCCTGTTTCAAAGGTAGCCAGGACAAATGAATCTGAGAGACTTTTATCTCTAATTCTAATCAGCAAAAAAAAAAAAAAAAAAGCTAGAAGTAGAGGTGTGGCTCAAGTGGTGGAGTGCCAGGCTTGAGGGAAAAAGCCTAGTGAGAGTGGAGGCCCTGAATTCGTCTCAGTACTGGCATAAATAACTAAAATAAAAGTTTAATATTAAAAATATCCAGTCACATAGAGCAATGTACAAATACACTCCAAGACAAGGATGAGACTGAATTTCTCATGTGTAATTTATGAATGCTATATTTTAAATTTTGCAAAATATTGGAGTCTGCTGGTGAAAGGTTTTAATATGCTCACTCACCTAAAAACTCAGACTGGGTCTTGCAGCTCATTAATAACTCATGCTACACTTTATTTAAACCTCGCCATTAAGCCAACTAACTGTATTCCATCTATTGCGATGCATATCAAGGGGGACTAGCTGTCAGCCTGGAGAACAAAATTTCTTTCTTTTTTCTTTTATCTATCCAGAAGATGAAATATTCCAAAACTCCTCTCTGACTTGGATTATTTACAAGAAACTTATTTAGAATTCTTCATTTGTTGATTTATGGTACTGTTGTTTCTACAGAATATCTAATTGTTTTGAAGTCTGCTCTAATTTTTGACTTCACAAAGATGAGTTAAAGACTGGTTCTTTATTGATTTGGTGTTGAATTTAAAAGGCTAATAGGCAAAAGAAACACAAATGCAATCGCATTTCCACCTTTCTGCTAGCAGCCCCCCTCTTAAGGGCCTCTGCAGGCTTTCCTCCAGCTGAATGGTTGGAGAACATTAAGATTCAATATGATTGTCAGGCCTTTTACTCTCTCAGGCTTTCTGTGGCAAAGGCCACAGACCATCATAGCTTCCTCTTAAAGAACCAGTAGTTATATGAAACAATAAAAATCAAAGACTTTTAAATATATACTCTTTCATGGTACAGCCCAAAGTAAGCTCATGGAACTTTCTTTTTGAATAAGAACTGATCATCAGAAATACGAAGAAAAGTAAAGATAACTTGTCACTCCTAGAGTTACATTTGACGCAGCCAAGAAGCAATGCAATCAAGAAGATCGGGGTCTTTCCAGAGGCCCCCCTGTCTCCCTGGGTCTGGGCTGAGTCCTCTACAGCCTTTGCTATCATTCTGACAGCAGTAAGTATGACACACAACTAAAGAAAAAGCATACAGATGCCAGGAAATAAAAGTCACAGAAAAAGAGTACTTTTCTACAATTACACAACTGTATTCCCACCTTTTATATTGAATCACCTTGAAGAAAAAAAGCCCCAACCCCTGTGTTCATTGTGTCAGGTGTTTATATCTGGATACTTCGGTGCCGAGTCTACAACACATTCAACAACACCAAAAAAAAAAAAAAAAAAGAAAGAAAAGAAAAGAAAAAAAAGTTCAGTCCTAAAAGCTGAACACAGTGGCTGAACACAGTGATTAGCATGTGGCTGGATAACCAGGAGAACCAGAGAGAGGCTGGCCCTTCCCCACACTCACCGTGGTGGTAGTGGTCACTTCTTCCGTCACCACCTTCAGGGTATCGACCACAGAGATGTAGCCCAGGCGCTTCGCAATCGCCAAGGCAGTGTTACCATTCTGAAGAGAGAGACGGAGAGGAGAGAGGGAAAAGAAGAGTGAGAACAGAAAGGGAGGACTGGGATGGGGAGCCAATGAGATCACCCGAGGGACGGCGTGAGCCAGCATTTCCTTCCAAAACAAGGCACAGCTCCACGAAAATCACTAGTTTTTACCATTACATCTAAATCTGTCTTTGTAACTTCTTTAGGCTATAGGCCCGGGTCACCATGGTAACACAACAAGCTTGCATCTGCCTGCTCTTTTTAATAAGAAGCACTTGATGCTTTAACCCTAAGGTGGTCACACATCTTCTGCAAATGCTGGACTAATCTTAGGAAAATACCTCTTGCCTTGATGACAATCTTCCCTGTTCCCCCCACCCCAAAGTACTGGGGGAATAAAAGTACCCTTACTCCTCACCGGGGATCAGTGAAGCCAGCTGCCTCAGGTCAGATGATTTCCCCCCAAAAGACAAGGTAACAGATTAAACTACAGCTGTGCAAGAGCTCAGTGTGCAGGAAAATAACACAAGCAAGCAATTCCAGCAGCCTCCAGCCGAGGCCCAGAGCATGGGATCCCTGGCTTGTTTAATTACACCACTTAGTTTACATTTCAATGGCTCCACATCCCAATGAGCTTTGTCTAAGCCAGCAGCAGCTCCGAAATGGGGCTCCCTTAAAGAAAGCAGAGAAGGAGGGGTGCCTCTGCTCACATCTGAGAGCCAGCTGTAAGGCAGCAGAGAATTCCCAGAATGCTGAGCACAGGGCCCCACTCTCTCTGAGAGCCAGCTCAAATCTTGCCAAATGGTGAGTCCCTTCTGGGCTCACACTCCTAGGAAGTCACACGGGTTTCTGGAAGGGTTTGCCAGAAATCTGGGGCTTTCCACAGTCCAGGAGATTACTTAAAGAGGCTAGATGAGAAGTGAGCTCAGACAAGAGGCCACTGATGCTAGAGAGGCAGAGGAAGAGAGCCTGGCAGGAAGGCTGTGTGGCTGCTTACCGCGGTGATGGCATTGGGCTTGGCTCCATGCTGGAGCAGGACATTGATGATGTGTGTGTGGCCTTGCTGGGCAGCCTGGTGCAAAGGTGTGTAGCCATTCTGCAGATGATAGGCACAGAGAGAGGGCAAGTAGATTAGCCTTCATTTTCAATGTCCTAGTCTTACTGACAACAAAGCCATCAAGAGATGTTTTGTTTATCAGAGCCCAATTTTCCCAGCAACCCATTGCTCAGCAGCAGGCACTCCCTCACACCTTATGCTCTGCTAAACAAAGCAAAGAGCCCAGCTTATGAAACACAAGAGAAACAGACTCCACATAATGGTAACCCATATAAATATATATATACATATATATATATATATATATTCACCAATTAGCATTAAACATGTAAATACTATGGAGATTTAAAATGGGAAAGGACATTATGCATGCGATATCTTTCCTAAAACCTGGTAGAATATGTTAGTTTTTCATTGCTTATTTAAGGGCTGTACATAGTACAACATCCACTGCTTGTTCACACTAAATTTCCTGACAATAAATGCTTGTGTTAGATTTAGAGATTTTTGTTGTTGTTGTTGTTGTTCTTTTCCAATACTGGGGCTTGAACTCAGGGCTCAGGTGCTGTTTCTTAGCTTTTTCACTCAAGGCTAGCACTCTACCACTGGAGGCATACCTCCATTTCTAGCTTCTAGCTGGTTACTTGGAGATGAGAGTCTCTATGATTTGTCTGTCCTGACTGGCTTTGAACCTCCATCCTCAGATCTCAGCCTCCCAAGTAGCTAGGATTATAGGCATAAGCCATTAGTGCCAAGCCTTATTAGCATCTTGAGTGATGTTTTTGAAAACTTCTGAATGTGCTCAGCAAGTTACATGAGCCCGCTCACATGCTGCAATTAGGAATTCCTGATTTGGGAGTTTGAAAACACAGCGTACAGTATATTTCTTGGAATTAAAGAACCAGAAGCTTCAGAGTTACAGTATATATGAATGGGAGTAGTTGTAGCATGCATTTCTCTTCAACTTGAACCAATCGGAGTGCACTGAGATGGGAGGCGATGCTCTGAACGTGCTTTGTTGAAGACCATCATTTCAATATGTTGGGAAAATGCATTGCACTCAAGCCAGCTCTCCATTCTCCCCAAGAACTTCCTTATTGGGCCCTGTTTGCTATTATATCTTACAGTAAACTGTTAAATCAATGTCAGCTACTTGCGCTCTATAACCAAAGCAGTTCAGCCACTAACCAACCTACATGGATATGGAAGGTTCTTAGAATGAAAGGTCGCAAGCATTCCTTTTTCAAAATTATTTTAGAAGAACAAAATGAAAAAAAAAAGGCAGGAGGGAGTGGGGAGAGTCTACTTGAAGCCCGTGAAGCATTTATATGATCAGATGTCTGTTCACAGGAAAGGAAAAAGAGCATGAGACATCGTACCTTGGTTTTTGCATTCACATTTGCCCCTTGCTTCAGAAGGAAGTTGACCATCTTCACATTGCCATAGTGACAGGCCACAATTAAAGGAGTGTAACCAAGCTGTAAATATGAAACAGATTAATGATAATGATGATGACAATCATAAGAAATAGATCACAAAGTCAAAGCATTAGTTTTGTAACAGCTAATACCCAAAGGGAGAACAATTCTGTAATATTTCAGTTATTGTTGAATGGGAAGAAATTCAAGTTGATTGTACACTTTAACAAATGATATATGCGTCTACTAAATATGTAGATTGAGATAGATCCTCATGCACATAGAACTTTACACCAGCAAGGGAGTGCTGAGGTATTGCTAAGTTAGCAAAGAATCAAAAGAAAAGTACAGAGGTGACTATTTGAAAACAGAGTAGCCTGCCTTTCATAGGAAGAAACCCTGGAAAGGTCCCACTAAGGTAGGCATAAGAAATGGGTTTGGTGGGGTAAATGGGTTTGGTGGGGTTTGGTGGCTCACACCTTATAATCCTTGCTACTCAGGAGGCTGAGATCTGAGGATCATGGTTTGAAGCCAGGCTGGGCAGGAAAGTCTAATCTCCAATTAGCCAGCAAAAAGTTGGAAGTGGAGGAATGGCTCAGGAAGTTGAGCAAAACAGTCTTGAGTGAAAAAGCCCAGTGAGGGCTTGAGGCCCTGAATTCAAAGCATAGCACTGGCACGCATGCATGCGTGCTTGCACATGCTCGTAGGCACACACACACACACACACACACACACACACACACACACACACACACACACTTGAATGGGCTTGAATCATGGCTTAGAAAGGAATATGCTACTTCCAGAACAAGGTCATGGAGGAAAGGCAACACAGAAAGGAAAAGCAAAGTCACAGGACTAGCCAAATCAGTGAGGGAAGGGTCACTTCACCCTGCAAAATCAGAGTCTTCTATAGTGTGTCCTGACACCATGCTCTCCAGGCAGATTTGAATGCAGCAAAACCAGGGACCCCTGAAAAACTGGTTAGTAGGAGGAATGACATAGTTTCCAAGAGACTTTTGAGAATTTGGAAATCATCCAAACTGGAACTTGTTACAATCTTGACAGTGACTTTACCTTTGTATGAGCATCTTGGTCAGCCCCGTGCTTGGTAAGAATGTCGGCGACATTGACTTTATCTTCTTGTGCTGCAAGGTGTAAGGATGTGAGGCCACTCTATGGAGATAAAGTGCAAACAGAGTACGGTTGATCAGGAAAACGCATCACCTCATCTCCATCCTCAGCATTTGGGGTTTAGTTTCTATGTTTCCCATACTGGGGTTTGAACTCTGAGTCTCATGCTTGCTCAGCTAGCTTGCTCACTTAACATTCTACCACCTGAACCATGCCTCCATTTCTCATTTATACTGTATATTCTTTTTTTTTTTTTTGGCCAGTCCTGGGCCTTGGACTCAGGGCCTGAGCACTGTCCCTGGCTTCCTTTTTTTGCTCAAGGCTAGCACTCCGCCACTTGAGCCACAGCGCCGCTTCTGGCTATTTTCTGTATATGTGGTGCTGGGGAACCGAACCTAGGGCCTCATGTATCCGAGGCAGGCACTCTTGCCACTAGGCTATATCCCCAGCCCCTATACTGTATATTCTTAAAGCATCCTAAAATCCTCATCTCCTCCACCAAGGAACTACATCTTTTCCTAGCTAAAACAAACTCTTGAAGTTAGGGGTTTTGTTTTCTCTCTCTCTCTCTCTCTCTCTCTCTCTCTCTCTCTCTCTCAGTGTATGTGTGTGTGTGTGTGTGTGCGCGCGCACGCGCGCGTTTGCTCCAAGACTTATTCTCTGAGTTAACCAACACCTTCAGCAAACTGTACTTTCTATTTTCTATTTTGGGCATGTATGATGTGAGTTTTTAAAATAACTCAGCTAATAAGATCTGAAGCAGCCTTCATTTGAAACCCACCTGCGCCTCTTGCTGAATTTGTCTCTGTAAATAATTTATCAAACAAATATTACTTCAAGGTTAAAACCCTAACAATAATCTGTTTTTACCATCAATAAAATATCATATTACAAGAAATGAGTTCTGAATAATTTTCTCCAGGATTTAGAGTGTACATATTTTAGTGGGGGGAGGGACTCTTCCAGATGCTAAATTTTAAAAAGTAACATTTGCATTTTTAAGGATTATAAACTGGCTGTAAAAGCATTTGCTATGTATAAATGTAATTATTGGATTTATCTAAATATAGAATTAAAGTGTAGTTGTAAATAAAATAAAAATGGAGGAATGGAGCAAGTACGGGATGGAATAGTTATTCAGTCAATGCCACATATAGAAATCTCAATTTACATGGATAGCTCTCATCCAACAAAATTGGGATTTAAAGATTCAACTGGGTGCTAGTGGCTCACACTTGTAATCCTACCTACTCAGGACACTGAGAATCATATTTCAAAGCCAGCCTCAAGCAGGAAAGTCCATGAGACTTTTATCTCCAATAAACTATCAAAAGGCCAGAAACAGAGCTGTGGTTAAAGTGGTACAGCACTAGCCTTGAACACAAAAACTCAGGGACAGTGCCCAGGCCTTGAGTTCATGCCCCAAGACAAGAAAAAAGAAATTATCCTTAAGTAAATGTACAAAGGAGTTCTAATCCAACATGTCTGTTTATGAGCCTAATACATCTTGATCAATGTCACCCCTTCCACCCATCTCCTCATTTCTCCCAACCCATGCCCTCAATTCCCCTACTTAAGTTCCTGCCTTCATAGAGGTTAGATTTTAGCTGATAGGGTATCCATATCTATACTCCTCTCTCCTTGTTATTATTCAATAACTTCATCCTCTTCCTATGTATCTTGTAGCTATATTCTGAGGTAGATATTTGTGCTCGGAGAAACTTCTCATCCTCACTTCCAATTTACAGTCGAGTTCAACCAACCTTGTTGGGTCTGGAATTCAGACCAGCAGAAACTAGAGCTCTCTGGGGTGACAGGGGCGCTAGCTCTCAAGAACTCACTCCCGACACTCACATTACATGAGGAAACTGAGAAAGTTAATCTAAAGAAAGAGTGGGTGAGGGGATGGAAGCATGTGCTAGCCAATGAGAAAGTCTCAGTCTTGGACAAAAGAAAGAGAAAGAGGAGTGGGGAAGAAAAGAGAGGAAGAAGAGAAGAAAGGGAGGAAGGGAGGGAGGGAGGATTTGAAACTACAGAGAAAAGTCAAGATGCAAAAACACAGCCCACATTGGTAGACAAGAGTGACTACCTTGCTTCTCACATTTTTCTAGCCCCTTCTAAACCTCACCTCCCTTCCCATCTTTGAGGCCTAGGCTACATCCTTGTGTCCTTTTCTCTTTGTTCCAGGTTATATTGGATTGGTTTCTGTTCACCAACACCTGAAAGCCTGGTTGCAGCCAGAGTCTAGAAGCGAGTACCTTGGTTGACATGTGGATGTTGGCTCCCTTATCCAGAAGCAATGTGACCATGTCCGCGTGGCCCTCCTGTGAGGCCAGGTGGAGTGGAGTCACTCCCTGCTTCGTCACAATGTTCGTCTCGGCTCCATAATTCAGGAGTGTGGATGCGATCTGCATCTGATTCTTCTTGGCAGCAATGTGTAAAGGGGTGTAACCATTCTAAAACAAGAATGAAAGCAAACAGACAGAATGCTTAACAATTACCTCGAAAAGGTAAAATTACCAGAAAAGGTAAAAACAGGCTGATAGTTAATCCAGACTCTCACTTAATCACAAGTTTGCATTCAACCATTCTCCACCTTCACCCCAGAACTCCCCATTAGATGATAAGTCAGTGCTAGACACAAAGACCCCAAAGCTGAAGTCTCCTTATAATGCTGCTTCTTTCCTGAACAGCAACAGAAAGTAAGGCAGGGTCTTCTACTTCACAGACCTTTAAGAAGTACCTAAGCATGGATTTCACATCTCCTGCTTCTGTCTTCTCTTTTCCAGACTCCATTTCCCATTCTTCCAACTCTTCCTGACAGAAGTTTCATTTCTAGGCCTTGTCCTGAGCTGACTAGATAGTTCATCATATAGCTTTTGAATTGTGGGACCTGGCACTACAGGCTATACTTTAGATGTTGTTCTAGTAATACACAATAAACTAGAATCCTTTCTATGTGTTTATTACTATCTTACTACTAATATGCTTCTGTTGGAATTGCATTTTGAGAAACAAATGTTACTGAGAATTCTAGGTACAGGAATACAAAGGTGAGAGTGATAGGACTGAGTCTCAAGAGTTGTCTTCAAACAGCAAAAAGATATTCAACATCAACAAACAAACAAACTCAAGCTTATATTAATCCTTTGGCCAATGTCAATCTGAGACCTCTCTCTTCTTCCCACAACCTGCTGCTCATAACATGAGGTTATTGCCTTTATGTAGGAGTTTGTAGAATAATCCAGAAAAAAAAAACTCATGCACTGCTTACAAGAGACAAATAGTACACTCTATACTTGAATGGAAACAAAAAGAAAATCACATGAACTAGTGTACATCTGGAGCATACATTGTTTTCTTTCTTTTATCAAATCCAGTGGAAATTTTCAAGAACACTGCATGAAACAGAAGCTAAAAACAGTGGCTTTGACACAATAGTAACATGCTAAAGGGATGCCAGTCACCTGATTCTGGTGAGATGATAAGAGATAGTCTGAGGCCATGCCACCTCCTTAAATCTAACTGCAAAATGAGAAGAAGGAGGAGAAGAAGGAGAGGGAGGGGAAGGGGGAGGGAGGGGAGGGGGAGGGGGAGGAGGAGGAAGAGGAGGAGGAGGAGGAGGAGGAGGAGGAGGAGGAGGAGGAGGAGGAGGAGGAGGAGGAGGAGGAGGAGGAGGAAAGGAAGGAAGGAAGGAAGGAAGGAAGGAAGGAAGGAAGGAAGGAAGGAAGGAAGGAAGGAAGGAAGGAAGGAAGGAAGGAAGACTAAAAGGCAGTTGTGAGAATTTTAATGTCCCTTTGTACCACTATCAAATGTCAGTCTTTCAGTGGTCCTATATTATAGTCTATTCCCATTTCTTTAACAAAAAGTTAGCATGTTTCAATTTATTTTTAACCAATATTTCTGTTCTAACTTTTAAAGAAAGCTTAGCAGCTCTCCTTGGTGAACTTTGCAGGGCCCGATTATAAGTCCCAGATGTTCTGGCTGTTGGAGGATATTGCACTTGTGTAAATGAGTATTGTTGAATAGGAGGGTACATAGATTTTGTGATCCATACAAGTTTTTGCTATCATGTTTTTGGCTGTTTTCTTTTGTCAGTCATAGGGCTTGAACTTGAGGGCTAGGCTCTTTTATTCAAGACTAGCCCCCTACTATTTGAGCCACAGTGCCAATTCCAGTTTTCTAGTGATTAACTGGAGATAAAAGACTTTCCTGCCTAGCCTGGTTTTGAACCATGATCCTCAGATATCAGCCTTTCGCATAACTAAGATTACAGACATGAACCACCAGAGCCCAACTTGTTTATTTGTTTGTTAATTTGTACCAATTTCCCCCACTCCTTCCATCATATCTACCAAGGTTAGGTAAGCTATTGGGATATTTGTTAATCAGAATCATATGGTTGGAGACGAAAGTGTGTTAACAATAACAAATACAAGATGAGATATCTTTAATGTGGTGGTGTTGATCTGGGCAATGGAAAAGGACTTTGGTCCTGTAATCTGCAAGATCTGAAGAGTCCTATACTCACAGAGAAAAAAAAATGTTTTTAAACATTTGGTATTGGCACCGGAACAGGCCTGAAGACCAATGGAACAGAATTGAAGACCCAGAAATGAACCCACAGAACTACGCCTACTTAATCTTTGATAAAGGAGCTAAAACAATAGTATGGAAGAAAGATAGCCTCTTTAACAAATGGTGCTGGCAACACTGGCTCAAAACATGCAACAAACTAAAACTAGATCCTTATATATCACCCTGCACCAAAATCAATTCCAAATGGATTAAAGACCCTGAAATCAAAACAGACACCCTGAAAACACTGAAGGAAGGAGTAGGAGAAACACTTGGGCTCCTTGGCGCTGGACGGAACTTCCTTAACAAAGACCCAGAAAGCCTACAAATCAAAGAAAGGTTGGACAAATGGGACTGCATCAAACTGCAGAGCTTCTGCACGGCAAAGGACATAGCTCGCAAGATAAACAGAAAGCCCACAGACTGGGAGAAGATCTTTACCAGCCATTCAATGGACAAAGGCCTCATATCTAAAATATATGCAGAACTAAAAAAATTACCTTCCTCCAAAACAAAACCACAAAGAACCAATAGCCCGCTCATCAAGTGGGCTAAAGACTTACAAAGAGACTTCTCTGATGAGGAAATAAGAATGGCCAAGAGACATATGAAAAAGTGCTCTACATCACTGGCCATAAAAGAAATGCAAATCAAAACAACATTGAGATTCCATCTCACCCCAGTAAGAATGTCATATATCAAGAAAACTAATAATAACAATTGTTGGAGGGGATGTGGCCAAAAGGGAACCCTACTTCATTGTTGGTGGGAATTTAAACTGGTTCAGCCACTCTGGCAAGCAGTATGGAGATTCCTCAGAAGGCTAAATATAGAACTCCCCTATAACCCAGCAGCCCCACTTTTGGGTATCTATCCAAAAAACCACAAACAAAAACACAGTAAAGCCACCAGCACAGCAATGTTCATTGCAGCACAATTTGTCATAGCGAGAATCTGGAACCAACCCAGATGCCCCTCCATAGACGAATGGATCAGGAAAATGTGGTACATATACACAATGGAATTTTATGCCTCTATCAGAAAGAATGACATTGCCCCATTTGTAAGGAAATGGAAGGAGTTGGAAAAAATTATACTAAGTGAAGTGAGCCAGACCCAAAGAAACATGGACTCTATGGTCTCCCTTATTGGGAATAATTAGCACAGGTTTAGGCAAGTCACAGCAGAGGATCACAAGAGCCCAATAGCTATACCCTTATGATGACATAAGATGATGCTAAGTGAAATGAACTCCGTGTTATGGAAACGATTGTTATATCACAGTTGTAACTACTTTCAACATCCCATGTGTATCTGTAGCTTCTACTATTGATGATGTTCTTGTATCACCTTCCTGTGATTGTATCTACACTATCTCTGTAATCTTATCTGAGTATATTGGAAACCATGTATACTGGTATTAGAACTAGGAAATTGAAAGGGAATACCAAAATTGAGAACACAGGGTAAAAAAAGAGAAACAACTACAAAAGCAATACTTGCAAAACTGTTTGGTGTAAGTGAACTGAACACCTCAGGCGGGGAAAGGGTAAGGGGGAGGGGGGAGGGGAGTATGAGGGACAAGGTAACAAACAGTACAAGAAATGTATCCAATGCCTAACGTATGAAACTGTAACCACTCTGTACATCAGTTTAATAATAAAAAGTTAAAAAATAAAATAAAATAAACAGTGCAAATTGAAGGAAAAAAACAAAATAACTAAAACTTACTTCCAATAAAGACTAAGAGAATGTTCTGGATATTGACAGAAAAAAAATGAAAGATTCTGAAGATCAAAGGATTGTGTTAGAGGAGAGGAAAGATCTATGTACCCCTATAGATGGTACAAATGTTCATATACTTATATTCTTTTACAATATCAAACTTGATTATATACAAAATATATGATTTGGGCTGGGAATATGGCCTAGTGGTAGAATGCTTGCCTGGTATACATGAAGCCCTGGGTTTGATTCCTCAACACCACATATATAGAAAATGGCCAGAAGTGGCACTGTGGTTCAAGTGGTAGAGTGCTAGCCTTGAGCAAAAAAAACCCAAAGACAGTGCTCAGGCCAATATATATAGGATTCTACACAAATATTCCATTTAAACATATATGTACAATCTAAATTGTGTACATATCTTATTACAGTAGACCTAAAGGTAAAAAATGTCAGCTCCAAAGTCAGTTACCAGGTCAAATACTAACTCTAAAATTTATTTTAGAAATAAATCAACTTAAATCTCACTTTCTTGTTTGCAGAGAACATTACAACACCAATCTCATATGAGTTTTCACAGGACAAAATGAGATATGGAAAATACATACTGAGCACAGTGTTTTGCACATACATGCTATTTGTTTTTATCACATCATCTAATCAAATATGGATATTGTCTCATCATAACAATGAATATATCTTTCTTAAAATGTTCTTTCCAGGTGCCAGTAGCTTCTGGGATGTAATCCCAGATACTTGGGAGGCTGAGATTTGAGGAATGAGATTTGAAGCCAACCTAGACAGGTAAATTCCCAAGACTCTTATTTTCAATTACCCAGTATTTTTTAAGTGGAAATGGAGGTGTGACTCAAGTGGCAGAGTGCCAGGTTTAAGAGAAAAAGCTAAGGGAAAACATGAGGCCCAAGTACTCTCTCTCATACACACACACACACACACACACACACACACAATTGTTCTCAAAATATATTAGCTAAATGAACAAATGGAAGCTGTGATGATAACCTCTCCTGTTATGTGACATTCATATACATTTCAAAGGAGCAAGTCAAATGGTGAGAAATGACCTATCAAAAGGCACTAGACTTATTAAGAGTTCTTTAGGAAGCAGATGCTAGATACACAACCTACCCTACAGTTAACACAAGTGAAACAAACATAAAGACAAAAGGAACAAGAGTCTTTCAGATAGCATTTGTTTTACAGGATAGAATGAGAAACCCATAACACCTCCATCACATTTCATCCCTCAAAATTTCAACATTCATATCTAAAATATTAAATATTGGCAGTCAGCGTTGTTCATTTCCATGGCTTATAGGACCACCCTCTGAAAATCTGCTGACTCTAAAACCCTTTAAAAAGTTGGACGAAAGCAACTGATAGAAACAAAACAATAAACAGAGCTGTGGGTCCCAAGGACCCAGGTGATATTGGCTTTAATGCTGGTGAGTGGTTAGTGCTTGCTGTGATCCTCACCTTGGCAGTGGCGTGGGGAGACGCACCCTTCTCCAGGAGCAGCAGCGCCACCTTCTGGTTGTCATAGTGAGCAGCGACATGGAGCGGGGTAAGGCCATTCTGTAAAGGTGTGTTTAAGTTTCGGCATTAATATATTAGTGTCAGCGACCCTGAAGCTATGGGAATGCATGGGCATCGAGCTCAATTAAGTTGGTGTTAATTCATTAATACAGTCAATGGAAAATAAAGAATCAAAATAAAGATACAATTTTCATACTGAACGTGTACATTAAAAGGGTAAATTAAAACTCACTGGAAATGAGGGAGCATACAATTAGCAAAAGGCAGATGGATGGAACAAAAAATCAAAAAGTCTAAACTGCTATTTAAGAAATGCTACATAGAGGCTGGGGATATAGCCTAGTGGCAAGAGTGCCTGCCTCGGATACACGAGGCCCTAGGTTCGATTCCCCAGCACCACATATACAGAAAACGGCCAGAAGCGGCGCTGTGGCTCAAGTGGCGGAGTGCTAGCCTTGAGCGGGAAGAAGCCAGGGACAGTGCTCAGGCCCTGAGTCCAAGGCCCAGGACTGGCCAAAAAAAAAAAAGAAATGCTACATAGGAACCAAGCACCCAGTGCCTCACGCCTGTAACCCTAGCTCTTCAGAGGCCAAGATCTGAGAATTGTGGTTCAAAACCAGCCTGAGCAAGAAAGTCCATGAGACTCTTCTCTCCAATGAGCAAGCAAAAAGCTGGAAAAGGAGCTGTGGCTCAAGTGAGAGAGCAGTAGGCTTGAGCACAAAATCTCAGGGGCAGAGTTCAAGTCCTGAATTCAAACCCCAGGACCAGCACTAAATGAATGAATGAATTAATAATTAAATAAATAAAATTGACATCACAATAATTCTTCATAATAGAGAAGCAAGGCTTTCTCATATCAAGAACACAGATATAAGGCCCAGTTCAAGCCTTCTTCTGAATTAGTATGTGTAGGAAAGGTTTTGAGCAGATACCTCCGGACCACATGACCCGCATACATTCATCGGTGACACAAACATTTTCACAAATATTTGACTGACTCACATAACTAAAATATACTACTGAAGTCTGGTTCGTTTAGGGGAGGCTTCCAATGGCGAAATTTCCTCCCCTCTAAAAGGCATCAGGGAGGTACAAAAAAGAAGCAGGTGGGTGGATGAATGGAGAGAGGAACAGGCAAATGTGGGCATAAAATTCAGTGTACATATGTGAAAAGGAAACCGTGTAACTCGAGAGTGTGGCCGGGGTTGGGAAAGATGGGGAGAGCAAAGGAAGGGGTGATACTGATCAAGATGCACTGAAGTGATTTATTAACTTGAAACCCTATGTCCAATCACCTAAAGGTATTTTATACCTTTATTTTAAAATAAAGGAATAAAGGTGTAAAATAAAATGCACAAAATAACACACCATCGGAAGCATGTACCTTTCCGGCAGAGTCTGCAGCAGCACGGCGTTGCAAGAGGAGTTTTGCCACATCCAGGCTTCCATACTTGGCTGCGACATGCAGGGGAGTGAAGCCCTTCTGGAAAATGGGAAGAATGAAATGTACAATTTAGGTTCCTAAATCCTCATCTTTGTTCAGATACTAAGCAATCTGTTGATTTTCCATCTGGAAAAAAATGTTGTGAGCATAAAATGTGCTAGTCATAAACGAAAACAAGACTACAAAATAAAAATGAACATTCAAAAGTTAGGTTTGATGGGCTAAACAAAAGAAGTGTTAAAGTTGTGGAGACTGAGATTGGATGTTGTAAGTTTGGGATTAATAATGTCCTCTAGAGACAGGAAAATGGCTCTGATTTGGGAGCCAAGAAAAAAGAAAGAAAGAAAAGAAACCCTGTCCTTTTTTTTTTAAAACCTTGCCTCTAAAATTAATAGAATTTTGAGAACAGCTGCCTTCTATCTCTTACAATTCTTTTTTTTTATAACACCTTAATTCTAAGTTTCTTTATTTAAATTTTAGGATATTTTGGGAGTTGTGGTTTAAAAAAATAGAAGAATTCTTTGTGATTCGCTTGACATTTTCTTTTGCAAAAAAATTGCAAGATCAGTGGTCGACAGAATGAAATATACTCATTATGAAAAAGTTCCTCCCATCAGACTTTTGTCCCCTTTTTCCAGAAAATCCAGGCTGTCTGAAAGACTCTCTCCTCTTGGAAAAAACATTCCACTCCTGGCACGATGTTGGGCTGATTAACACCAGACTTTTGAACACATGGAAAGTTGAATGTGCTTTTCAAAGATCTTTGTTGTGCGTGTTCATACATACACACGCTCATGTCTGTGTGCCCAACAAAGAGTCACATTCTGTCATTAGTAGTGTGAGAAATGCAGGGATCTTCCTGGACTGAGATCTCAGATCACACTACAATTCTAGACATTGGACCAGACACTGAAACCACATGCTCTTCCGACCACACAGTGGGGGTTGGTGGGATCCACCCCGACCAGGTCCTGTGAACACATCACAGATACGTGCCCAACATTCATGCGCCTAACTATAGCTTGCCTTGGACCGTTGAAGCCCCATCTTTTTAAATTTTTTAATTAATTAATTAATTTATTATTACTTTTTGGGGGGGCCAGTCCTGGGCCTTGAACTCAGGGCTTGAGCACTGTTCCTGGCTTCTTTTTGCTCAAGGCTAGCATTCTACCACTTGAGCCACAGGGCCTCTTCTGGCCTTTTCTATATATGTGGTGCTGAGGAATCGAACCCAGGGCTTCCTGTATACAAGGCAAGCACTCTTGCCACTAGGCCATATTCCCAGCCCCAAGGCCCCATCTTAAACTGACTATCTCCCCAAGTGCCAAGAGTTCTCTATCATAGTTTCACCAGACTGATTATTTTTAAGTTAGATGATAGTTTTCCTTTCTGCTTAAAATTTTAAAATAACTAAATAAAACACATTTGATACTACTAAGTTCTTGGAAGCAAGTGTCTCTTCTGACTTTCTCTGAGTGTGCAACAAATATAAGAAGGATTTCTTTCTCCTGGCCCAAGTCCATGTGGCACTTGCATTGGCTGTGCAAGTTCTGCCCCATAACGATGACTGGGCAAGACTTAGGATGAAGGAGAGCTCTGAGGCAAGCCACAAGAGGACTGAGAAGACAATGACAACTCTTGGTCCTTACAGTGGTGACTCACACAGCCCCTGCCTTTATGTGACACTCAGGAGATTTCATCTTCCTTCGGGATTTATAAACACAGCCCTCATAATGATGAGTCATCTACTTCTACACACTCTCCATGCTTGCTGCTAAACTGCTCTGGTTAGTAGTGATTTCTGCTTTCCCATCCTCCTCTCCTATGGGTTTAGTTGTTTGTTTTTTTTTAATCCTAAACATCTTTGAAAGACAAGAAACAACTTCCTCCTTCCTTCCTTTCCCTTCCCTTCCTTTCCCTTCCCTTCCCTTCCCTCCCCCCTCCTCCCCCTCCCTCTCTCTCTTCCCTTTCTTTCTTTATTTCTGCCTTTATTTTCTTGTCAGTCATGGGGCTTGAACTCAGGGTTGGGGTGCTGTCCCTGAGCTCTTCAGCTCGAGGCTAGTGCTTTACCAGTTGGAGGCACAGTTCCACTTCTAGTTTTCTGGTGGTTAACTGGAAATACATTTCACAGTCTTTCCTGCTGAAGCTGACTTTAAACCTTGATCCTCTGACCTCAGCCGCCCAAGTAGCTAGCATTATAGGCATGAGCCACCAGCACACCACTCTTAATTTTTACATATCTTACACTTTCATCTGTGAAGACCATGACCAGCTCTCGCTTTAACTGTTATTACTATTATCATATGGTTTTGCTGAATTTCTGGTTTACTATTTTTCTTTTTCTAGAATTTTTTAAAGCCTTTTAGATTTTCAGATGTCAGAATTTGAATAATAATTCTTTATTTCAAAATGAGACGGTGTACAGATATTGAGTTTGAACTCAGGGCCTGGGCACTGACTGTCACTTAGCTTTTTCACTTAAGTTTCCCACTCTAATAACTTGAATCACAGCTCCACTTTTGGTTTTCTGGTGGTTAATGGGAGGTAAGAGTTTTATGGACTTTCCTGCCTAGGCTGCCTTTGAGCCGTGATCCTGAGAACCCGTGATCCTGAGATCTCAGCCCTCCAGAGTAGCTAGATCTATAGGCATGAGCCACCAGTGCTTGGCTCAAAATATTATTTTTATCATTATATACAACTATTAAATCCCTAATGGTAGGTAGCAGGCAGATCTCACATCCACGAGCAATGAGGGCTCACCACAGCTTCAAGTTTTCACTTGTAAACCTATTTCTCCCACATACAATGTTTATTCCTACTTTCTCTCAGCAACCTGAAATGGGCTTTTATTCTTCTGAATCACTGTTGCAGTTTGGATATTGTTTTTCCTTGTGACACATTCATCATTCTAGAGTTCTGTTTCCTTTATCTACTCTTCTGCACTGGCTCATTTTCTATTGCTCCAAAGAGCTAGCTGCAAGCATTTGTATTGTGTCCTGCTTACCTCTACATAGTGAATTTCAAAGAGAATGTACAAAGCGCAGGAAAAACTGTCCTGCCCTATCATGAAACTCTGAATACAAAAACATCTGTGCTGGTATCTTTGATGTGAGTAACAATACATCAAGTGTGAATCTCCAGCTCAATTTTATCTCTACACTAAATATCCAGGCCAAAGTGTACTTGAGAGAGAAAAGACCAAGGGTAAGAGCGGGAATTGAGGTGCTAGGTGGGGACTAGCTGGTAACCAGAGTTGGGGAAAAACAGATGAGAATTTCAAATGAGCCCCACAGCACCCAAAGGGTTCAAGAATACCAGTCTAACAGCATATTTTTTTCCTCATTTGGAATTTGGAAGCTTATTTTCTTTCTCTTATGAGTACATCGTAGATTTGACCATGGAGAGTGAAGAAAAAAGAGGTCTGTGCTTTTCTGGAAATCATCTTAAAGTCCTAGGAACCAGTATTGGAAATGGCATTGGCATAAGAAGAATGAAACGTGGAACTCTGCAGTTTTGGGAGGTGTTATTGGTTTTTTGTTTGCTTGTGCCAGTCCTGGGGGGGGGGGGCGGGCACTTGAACTCAGGGCCTCAGCACTACCCTTGAACTTTTGTGGTCAAGGCTACCACTCTGCTCCTTGAGCCATGGCTCCACTTGCAGCTTTTTCTGAGTAGTCTGTTGGAGATAAGAGTCTTCTAGGCTTCCCTGCCTTGGCTGAATCCTCAGAGCTGAGCCTCCTGAGTAGCTAGGATGACAGGTGTGAGCCACTGGTGCCTGGCTACAGAATTCTTATGGACATAATGTGAAATATATATATATATATATGTAACAATATAACTATATATAGTCATATAACTACAAAACTATATAAACATATATAACTATATCATATAGACGGGGAGTATAACATGCTCAAGAAGGAAGTGAATTGATGCCTTATGGATCTGGAGCTCCAGTCCCAGGTGCGTGCACCCCGGGCGGCCCCCGGCTGTCCCGCGGCCCAGGCTGCCCGAAGCCGGTCTCCTCACCTTGGTGGCCAGGGAGTGCGCAGCACCCGCCTCCAGGAGGACGGAAGCCACGTCCAGCTGGCCCTCGCGGGCAGAGATGTGCAGCGGCGTGTACCCGTTGGTGGTGGCCGCGTCCGGGTGGGCCATGTGCTGCAGGAGCAGCTGGACGATCTCCGTCTTGCCCAGGCGGGAGGCGATGTGCAGAGGCGTCTGCTCCTCCTACAACTCAAGTCAAGGGAGCAGTTAGCGCCGGCAGGACCGAGCCCCGCTGGCCATGCGGGTCACCGCGTCGCCCCACAACCTCTAGGACATACACCCCAAAAGACAGCCGGCGCCGCTTCATCCTGCACAATCTGCATTGTGCCACAGAGCTCACTTATTCGCTTATAACATTTCCCTAACTTTTTTTTTTTTTAAGTACTGGGATTTTAACTCAGAGCCTCCCACATGCTAAGCAATTTTTCACCTGCTTCTGAGCCATCATGACTGGTTTATTGCTGAAATGAGGCATCAAACCACAACCTGGCCATTCTCTGCCACCCCCCAAATTTTTTCCAACTCATGAGTCAACTTTCACTTACATTTAAGCGTAAACTCTTGCAATATTTAAACTCACAGCTTTGAAGGAGAAAGAAATGGAGTCAAGAAGTTTTAAGGCCTAGATTCTCCTCTCGGAGCTTTTTTAACTTAAAGGATTTATTTTGGGAACCCTATCAAGAGAAAATGACCCAGGGAAGCTGGAAAAAAAATGTTGTTCTTACTCTACTCAGTAAGCCAGGGCTACAAAAGTGGGTCATTTTCTTCAAGGAGAAACTGGATAAAGAAGACATTGTAATCTGGTTTTAAGAGCCACCATTCCAGGAAATGCTGCTGTTGAGTCTGCAACTCACATCCAGGACTTCAAAGGTGAACTGGGGCTCTGGCAAGAAGCAGGCGGAATGAGCTGCTTGCCAAGCGCTCTTAGTTGAAAGGGAGAGAGAAGCTAGAGATGGGGATAAGGGACAGGAAGGAGGCTCAAGGAGATGCATGAAGTCACCGGATCCTACTGGCTGGTCAGGATTAATGTTTTCAGGGTGAATAGAACCAGGCCAAATAATTATCTCTTGTAAAAATAAAATCGAGTGCAACCTTAAGTGATGAAAAAGGGGTGTATCTTTATAATCTACCCAAGGGTGAGTCATAATAAAAGTGAAGAATGAAAAGCCAGGCCAGAGTCCAGGGCTGTGAATGAACAGAAGAAAGATATAACAGAGCTGTGCAAATAAATGCAATACCTCAATGTTATTTTTTTTAATAGCATTGGATGGATTTTAGGATGGCAAGGAGCAAATAATAGTGATAGCAATAGGGTTATTTTAATAAAAAATAATTGGGATTTGGTCAAACTGGATAGTTTATCCATTTTGTTCATGTATGATGCATATCTCTGGACCAGAAGTAAAGGTATAAAATGTATCATTAGACTATTTTTTATGATAAAGAGATTAAAATGAATTTAATGAGTTCTTGATGATTGCCCGAGGTCATTAAACTACTGAAACAGAGCTTGAATTCAGGCACTGGGTTGAACAATGTTTCTTTGTCTGTGAATTCTATAGAAACAGACACTGTAAGACAACCATAAAAAGAACTACCAGGACAAGATGGTTCCTAAAAGCAAATGGAAAAAAATGTACTTTTCCGAAAGTAAGTGGTTATTAAAAGATCCATGAAATATACGAGACTAGAGGAAAGCCATAGAGAATACCTACCTCTCAGCTCCCTGCCCTACAGACCTTGACTGAAGTTAAGTACAGAAAACCACACTAAAATGTGTTTTTCATTGCAGGAAGGAGGGAGGGAGACAATGATGCTCTTACTTGTAACCCAGAGCTGAGAAGAAGCAATCTTGGATTAGCATAACCAGTGATAAGTATTATTCCCTAGTTATGGGGTGTGTGTGTGTGTGTGTGTGTGTGTGTGTGTGTGTGTGTGTATAAGTCAAGTCATGAAATAAACTATATATCATCCACTTTTTTTTTTCAAGGTTGGGTCAGTCTCCAATAAGAGTATAAATGGAAAGATCATATACACTGATGGGGAATCCTGATCCCCTGTATTTCTTCCAAATGCATTCCTTGTCTCAGGGAGGAGGCAGCTGGGCTTTGTTTAGCCACAACGGTCTCCTATGTTCCTTTTTTCCAATCTGCCAACATTACAAAAAAACTTCTTAAGCCTCAATTCTCTTTGTAGACAAAAATAACAGTGGCAGGGACAACATTCAAAAACTTGGGTGCAATTTCTACTGTTTGTGACTAGCTAACAGACTGGTGGAAAACCTACTCTGCTGAGAGTTAAGATTTTATGTGAGCTCAGTTTCAGGGGACTTAATGAAGCCTGGGGGCCTAAAGGGGAGCCTTTAGGCCATTTGCCTAAAGCAAATGACAGCTACCAACCCACCATTGTACCAACAGAGCCTTTAAAGCAAGAGCTCCTGTGAGCAGGCAAGCCCTGGTGCTTTGCTAGTTTATATTCACTTTAGACAAGAAGAAAACCTTCCAGAGAGGTGAACCCAGCTGAATCCAACACATGTTTTCCCCAAGATGTTTCTGTCACTGTAGCCACTCCTGTCTATCCAGTAAAGTGGACTCTATTTTCTTGAGTTACAGTATGACACTTGTACCTATTTGTGTGTGTGTGTGTGTGTGTGTGTGTGTGTGTGTGTGTGTGTGTTGCTCGAGATCAACCCCAGGGCCTTGTACATGCTAGATAGATGCTCTACCCTTGAGCTGTATCTCAGCTGTTGCTTTCACATTTAACATTTGAAATCTTATTGGAACACATGGGGGGGGGGTTATTACTATACATTGGAGAGTAAGCAAAAATAAATGATAAATGACTAACCCCTGAGTTGTATAACCATGAGACCTGAGTTCAAAACAAGGTGAGACCATACACCATCCATCGGAAGAGATGTGTTGGCTTGCATTCAGTGTAGTAACTGACAAAAATTTATTTATCTTCTTTGAGAGGTGGTGAGTTCTAGAACAATGGCATTTGCCTAAGAAAGACTGTGTGTGTGTGTGTGTGTGTGTGTGTGTGTGTGTGTGTGTGTGTGTGTGTGTGTGTTTGGAAATCAAGAAGTTAAACAGAGCAGAAGCTATGGTTTCATTCTTCTCCCTCACTCTTCTACAAGAACAGCCCCCCTGCCCATGATCTAGGGGAAGTGGTCATGCTTTACCCCATGAGGCTCTCGAGAGGCCCCCACTCTCCCTATTTTATCTCATAAAAGGGCCACAGAAATGAGCCTGGTCTCAGGCTTGATGCTCTAGCTTGGCCAGACACCTGCTCAAGGAGGGAATTGCATTCCTTAGAAACCAGTGATGTTCTTGGGTGAGGAGTGAGAATGAGCAGGGCTCACTGCATTTGAAGGGAGAAGTAATGAGGAAAAGCAGATGACAGCTCACTGACTGCCTTACTCATCTTTGCCCCTCAGCAGAAGATGTTAGGAGAGTGATAGGGAGCCACAGGAGAAATCGTCTTGTCTACCCCAACTCCATGAACATATGCAAATGAGAACAATTTTGAACTCAAAACCGATATGATCTATGGTGTTTAAAATGCTTTATGAATTGCATGGCATTACACAAAAGTTGGCCAAATCACACCATTCCAGGAAGACAAATGATTCAATGGAAGTCAGAAATGTTCCCTTAAATAGAACAGGTGAAAAGAAACACCTCCTCCTTCATGGTCCCTGAAGAGGACCCTGGCTGTCATCTGTGAGCTTGCTAGAAAGCAGAACTGAACCCCAAGATGCACTGAAATCAGGCATCAGATCATTTTTACACACACTGACCTTTGGGAGTCTTGCTCTCTGTAGGGTATGGTTTAATTTTTATTTCCCTACTTTTTTTTTTCCCTTTGGTCAGTCATGGGGTTTGAACTCGGGGCCTGAGTGCTGTTCCTGAACTTCTTTTGCTTAAGGCTGCTAGCACTCTACCATTTGAGCCAAAGCGCCACTTCTGTCCTTTTCTGTTTACGTAGTACTGAGGAATCAAACCCAGGGCTTCATGCACGCTAGGCAAGCACTCTACCAGTAAGCCTCATTTCCAGCCTCCAGTCAAATTTTTAAAGGAGGAGTTTGCAATGGAATACAAAATGGTGCAAGGCTATACTAATAGGTTAAAACACCATAAGGAAAAAATAGCATGCCTCTAAGGAAATGAGTAAACTCTATTTTAAAATTTAATACATTACAATTTAATGCCAAGAAAGTACCAAAGGGTTTTCTTTTAAGAGAAAGACATGGAAAGCCTATTTGTTATTAAGTGTAGAATGCAAAAACTATACCAGAAACATGGATAAAATTTCTGATTAAGAAAATAGTGAAGTTCATGACACTCAGGGTGCTTCTGTTGATGGTAAAAATATTTATTAAAAGTGAAATGCCAAGTAATTTTAAAAAGAGACAAGAAAAATGACAGGAATTATACCGTGGGCAAACTAAAGCACAGTTATACTGTGGTAGTTACTAAAGAATGTAAGTTTATATTTCTCACAGAATGGATGGGTAGGTAGATAAAGACTAAACCAAAGACAGTTATATCACAGCTGTTCACGTATCAAAGCTTCTGCATATATATATATATATATATACACACATATATATGTATATATATGCGCCTATTAAATTCAGTGAGTCACAAAGCAATGTCTGGGAAGGATTTTTGAGTTGTCTGTGCCCCAATCTCATATTTTAATGAGAAAGACACGGAAGGCAAGTGACTTGCCTGAAATCACTTTTATGCAAGGGATTTTTATCACTCTAGTTAGAAGGTCCCATTTCCCTAATGGAGCCAGGATTTTGTGACTCAAGCCAAAGTAAATTTTACTTTAACTTGGGTCGATCAAGTATTGGAGGGAGAAAAAGAGTGTCCACAGTGCACAGGATCTCCAGTGGTAATACTGAAAAACTTAATAGAACAGCCTAGAAAGGAAAAGGGAAGACCCAACACACTGACCAACATTCCTAGTATATTATGGACAAAGAAAGAAGATGAGAAGCTACTCAGGAGCCTGAGATCTGAAAATTGTGGTTCAAAGCCAGCCCAGTCTGGAAAGTCTGTGAGAATTGTATCTCCAATTAAATACCAAAAAGAGCTGGAAGTGGAGCTGTGACTCAAGTGGTAGAGCACTAGCCTTGAGCACAAAAGCTCAGAGATAATGCCCAGGCCCTAAGTTCAAGCCCCAAGACCCAGGACACACACACACACATGATGAGAAATCAAATCAGGAGATATTATTTTGAAATCTGAATTAGAAAAGAAAAACATGTAACCTGTGATAGCATTGAAGTGATTAAAAAAATAAAAATAAAACAAGACAAGTCTGATTAAGTAATCTCTAATGTTCAGATTCTTCCATTATAAAATAGTGAAATGCAGAATATCTAAATACCTAAGACTTGGAGTAAAAAGCAAAGCAGTCCTCCTTACACAAGACAAGAAAGTGAACAGAGGAAGGGAAGACATGAACACTTGAAGAATAATTCACTGCTATATAGCTTTTAAGAACCATGAAGATGTATTGACATTTGGGGTATGAATAATTTTGTATCCATGTAATGTAGGAGGGGTTGTTAAATGTATGCAAATGAATAGTTTCCCAAGTTAAAAAAACATTAAAATTTTGCTGGGCACTGGTGGCTCATACCTGTAATCCTAGCTATTAAAGAGACAAAAATCAGGAGGATAATAGTTTGAGTCCAGTCAGGGCAAAAGGTTTGTGAGACATCCCCATCTCAATCAATAACCGGGTATGGTGGCAATCATTTGTCAGTTTCACATACATGGTAGACTGAAATCAGGAGCACTGACCACAAAGCTAGCCCAGGCAAAGAAACTGGAAAGATGTCACCTCAATCAAAAAAAGCAAGACATTTGGTGGTGATGATGAAAACCTGCCATCCCAGCTGTTGTAGAAAACATAAACAGGAGGATCAAAGTCCAGGGATGTTTGAACAAACAGCCAGATCCTACCTCAAAACGCAACATGGCACAAAGTACTGGAGGCATGGCTCAAATGGGAGAGCATTTTATGACACACAAAGCCCTGAGTTCAAACTCCAGTACCACCAAAATTAAATAAAATCTGTCAGTGCTATCTCCCTCTTCTACTTTTGTTCTCTTCCTCTCTCCCTCCCACACACGCTCTTCTTGGTAAAAGTGACAGAAAATTAGGTCAGGAAAAGAATACCCTTAATAGGTTAGAAGCAGGTCACCTCCATCAGCAGAACAACCATGATTTGCGCCCATGTGTGTTTGTGCCGGTTCTGGGGCTTGAACTCAGGGTTACACCCTCTCACTTGGCTTTTTTGCTCAAAAGTAGTTGGTACTCTACCCTGTAAGCCACACCTCCACTTCCAAGAATAACATTATCTTTTACCCCAGCAAAAAGTTTTACTGAAGTGTTACGGGCTTGGACCCAAAAGTCCCTCACCCAGATCAATGCACAGGCAAAGTCAGCTCCTAGTTGAGGAAATTTATGGAAAACATTTGACCTCTGGGGCCTGGTTTACTGGTTTGGCTAAATCAATGTTATGTTTTTTAGATATTAAGATGGGCCACATTTTTTATTGTGTATACTCACTCTTTTTTTATATTTTAAATTTTTTTCTTCCTAAGAAACATATTGGACCACACTTCATGGCATGTTCAAGGCAACGAATCAAGGAACAAAAGCCTCTCTTAAAAAAAATGAGTCTCTTGGGCTGGGAATATGGTCTAGTGGCAAGAGTGCTTGCCTTGTATACATGAAGCCCAGGGTTTGATTCCTCAGAACCACATATATAGAAAATGGCCAGAAGTGGCGCTGTGGCTCAAGTGGCAGAGTGCCAGCCTTGAGCACAAAGAAGCCAGGGACAGTGCTCAGGCCCTGAGTCCAAGGCCCAGGACTAGCCAAAAAGAAACAAACGAAAAATGAGTCTCTTGTCAGTGGCCCGTGGCTCACGCCTGTCATCCTAGCTATTCAGGAGGCTGAGATCTGAGGATCACAGATCAAAGCCAGCCCAGAAAGCAAAATCCATGAGACTCTTTTCTCTAGTTAATCCCCCAAAATATCAGAAGCGGAGCTCTGGCTCAAGTGGTAGAGCATTTCCTTAGAAATGCTCAGGCCCTGAGTTCAAGCCCCAGTACTGGCAATAAATAAATAAGTTAATTAACAAACAAACAAATAAATAAGCTGAGACTCATTCACTTCCCCAGAAGAGAACCTTGGAGGTCTAGCACCTACCCTGGCTCTGGCATCCACCAGGGCACCGTTTCTCAGGAGGCAGCGGACCACTTCCACCTGCCCTGCCCGCGCCGCCATGTGCAATGCCGTCTCACCACGCTGCCAGGAAAGAAAGATCATCCAATCATAAATAAACCCACTGCTCCAAATCATTAACCATACAGGTTCCTTCTTTGTGAAATTCAGCATTATATCCATGAATCTTAGAAATATATGAAAAGGCCTAATTGTTTAGTTGGAAAAATATAATTTTTTGTATCTTCTCCATCTTCATAAGGATAAAACATTTTTTTTTTATAATTTGTTCTGTCATGACAAATTCGTAACCTTAGACACACATCTAGGATAACCTGCAATTGAATTTGATTTCACAATCAATCTTGCATAACTGACAGGGCTTTGATGAGAAAGCTGTCTTATAAACCTAAAACCTGTCATTCCTCCCATTTCAATGGGGAACTTGAGATGTTGAAGATCAAATAAACACATGGCAAAAGAAATATCACATTTGTGCCATGCATAAATGACTTTTCTTCCCAAAACTCACACTTCGTTTCTAAAATAAGCTATTATTTTGCATCTGATTTGTTTTTATGAGGCTTGGTGATTAACTGCTCATACAGAAAATCTGATAGGATGTGGCCCTATTTATGTTAGCAAGCATATGGGATTACAGACAGTGATTTGAGGTCAAGGAAGTAAGTTAACAATGCCATCACTTGAGGTCAGCAGTAAATCTATCCTCAGAAACCTTTGTGCTCTACCAAGGTCTGATGCACTCACCAGGAAGTGGCAGGGAGAAGGGCTAGATGCAAAAGATCTTCTAGTTGGTGAGATATTATTACTGAGGAGGGCAGGGTTTCCTTCATTCATCTATTCATTCAAATAATTGTATACCATATTGCAATAAGGATTATGACAGTTTATTTTGTCACAACTAATCTAGAATATGATTGGTTTCAACCAGGCAAGTGAACTATTCTAAATCAGCAACAAACCTGGTAAATTATGGTTATTTCTGACAAACACTTGTGAAGAGCATCTTGTGAGTGCATGTACAGTAGATCAATCTGTAAAGTTTAAGGTGAACTTTCACTGTAGTTTGTAGTTCATCATTCATTTTCCTAGCTGTTCAGAGAATCATTCTGTGCAAATTATAGGAAACTCAGGTCCAATGATTAGATTGTAGAAACACTGAATTGATGTCTTTCCTATCTTTCTCCTCTTTGTCGATTACTTTTATCATTCTGCTGACTTTTTCTGAAATTTTTAACATTTGCAAAACAGCATGTGGGAGTAAGATGTTTATTTTTTTTCTTTTAAAGCAAACAACATGTTCATTGGATAGCAATATTTGCTTCCATGCTTGATAAGTAGTGACCCATTTTCTCTCTGTACAACCAATTTTAACTTCATTTTTTTTGCCAGTCCTGGGCCTTGAACTCAGGGCCTGAGCACTGTATATGAGGCAAGCACCCTTGCCACTAGGCCATATTCCCAGCCCCTTTTTTATATCACTTAAAACCAGTCTCTGAATAGAGACAACTAGTTACTTTTTTAAAATACAAGGCAAAACTTCATATCCAGATGTGATTACCAAAGAGTTAGCAACTGTACTAATTTTGCTAGAAATAAAGGCAAGAATTTTCTCCTTAGTTAAATCAGAAAGGTTCCAGGAGTTCACGTTAAATGGCAAATTTTACAGGACAAATTATTAATAAGTGAATATTTTAAAAGTCTAAAAATGTTTCTAAATGTTTTTATTGTCTTGAAATAATCTCAATATTTTGTTTAATCTTTATTTTATACTTCAAATAAGTTATTTATGTATGCTTTACATATTTGAAATAGACAAACGGGATGTGAGCCTATTTTAAAGCAGTAAACTTTATAAACAATAGTGCTAAGACACATGCATAAAGGATCTCTACTTCATAGCAATGGTCTTATTGAATTCTTACTAATAAGTGGCATCTATTAGCAACTGTCCTTGACCTTCTGTGTTTAAGTTCATGCTGTTTATACCTGAGAATAAACAATAAAATGAAAGGTGTTATATTGTTTTGTTCAGTATTACTTGTGTTTCTTTATTGTATGATATACTGTCTTAGTCTTATTTTCCTTATTTTAACTAATTAAGGAGTGCTGGGATTTTTTTAAGCATAATATAAAATGTGAGCTTTACCATGAATCCATTGACTTGTTACAGGACGAAGAAAAAGCTTTCTGAATGCCTTGCTTGTAACATCCATTACCCTAATGGAATTTGCTTTTCTATTCCTATGATCCTCAGTGAATCTTCAGGCTATGGGTGGGGTGTAACTTCCAGAGCAGCTACCCAAGGGTTTGGAAGAGCTTTCATGAGCTTCCTGGTAAAGGACATTTTCAGGAAAAGTATCTGCATGTGATTGAGTTCCTGATACATTTCATACTTGCAGTGAATTTTCAGACACAAAACAAGAGCGACAAGAAAATGGGTTTGCTCATGTCCAAAGCAAGTGTTAAACTCCATGCCTCTCTTGTCCATGGTTAAGCTGACTGCAGACAGCTACAGGGACATCCACTTTTGCCTATGAACTTGAAAAGCATCAAAGCGCACAGACAGCATTGCATTGCAAAAAATGCAACATGATTTCAGGCAATAGACAAAGGCACCAAAGGTGGGGTGTTTGGGGGGGCAAGGGGTCAGGAAATGACCAACTCTGTCACAGCAATCAGGCAATCAGGTCAGTATCCACACTTCTTAATTCACTTGCAAAGGCTTTTGGATCCAGTCACCAAATACTCAGCTACTAAGGATACACACATTCACAGGCATCCCATTGCTAGAGAAACCGAAAGTGCTTCTAAATGTAGGATTGCCAGTTTTAGTCAATAAAAATACAGATGGCTACATTTTAAATTTGAGACCAACAATGAATACCTATTTTTTCAACATCTCAACTGTTGTATGGGACATACTTATACTTCAAAAAAAAAAAAAAGCATTGGTTATCTGAAATAGAAATTGAACTGGGACTCTAGTATTGTCTCTGGCAACTTTATCTACAGGCATCTGCTCCCTGAAAGGTCACACCTTCTAAAAATATATATGAATACACAAAAATAACCAAGACCGGTATTGAGAAAAAGGTAAGCTGGCAGGTATTACCCAAGTTCTTGTTCTGAGGGGGCTGGTGGGAAGCAGAAAGTAATGGTCAAAGGAACCAATAAGTAAAATGAAGGACTTAGAATGACTGACAATAGAGAATTAAAGTAATACATAGAGGTGATCAAATTTGAGAGTCTATAAAAGCCCCTAAACGCATGTGAACATTTTTATCGCTTCCATTAAAGTATGATTCTTTTATTTAGAAAATCGAAATGCAGTCTATATAGCTCCATCTCACCCAACATAATGTCACCACATAATCATTTAAAGATTAGAACTGGTCAATTAAGAATTAATAAGTAGGGGCTGGGGATATAGCCTAGTGGCAAGAGTGCCTGCCTCGGATACATGAGGCCCTAGGTTCAATTCCCCAGCACCACATATACAGAAAACGGCCAGAAGCGGCGCTGTGGCTCAAGTGGCAGAGTGCTAGCCTTGAGCGGGAAGAAGCCAGGGACAGTGCTCAGGCCCTGAGTCCAAGGCCCAGAACTGGCAAAAAAAAAAAAAAAGAATTAATAAGTAAAGACAAAAACAATAAAAAAATAACATGTGTGTGGATTATTCTTTGAAGAGTTTCCGAAATGAAATAAAAATTACCCTAGGGAATTTCTGATATAGTTGTATCAAGTTATTAATGTCAAATCACGTGATAACGTATTTTGACAAAGGGTCACTATTGCTCCTGGGATTCTGTGGGTACTTAAATGCAAACAAGGAAAATGAAAAAAGGTAAGGGAGGAAAAGACATGCTAGCACAAAGGACTTTTCTTGGAAGTAACTAGCCTGAATGTAAGTTTGTTCTAGTGTTAAATTTTGGCTTGGTTTGGTTTTTCTTTGGCGGGGGTTGTTGTTGTTGTTTTCTAAAGGGGGTGAGGATTATTACTTGACAAACAAAACAGATAATGAATTCTTTCAAAATTCTAAAGAATGACTGAAAATTAACCTCAGGTTGGCAGGTTATGAATTGCTCTTGTCCTTGGTAATTAAACTACATACTATTATTACTTTAGGACCAACACATTATAGTTAGGGAAATAGAAACACAGACTTCATTTTTGTCTTTCTTTTTTCTTGTCAGTCATGCTGCTTAGACTCAGCGCCTGGCATGGTCCCTGAGCTCTTTTGCTCAAGGCAAGCACTCTACCACTTTGAGCCACAGCGCCACTTCTGGTTCTCTGATAGTTAACTGGAGAAAAAGGTCTCACAGACTTTCCTGCCCAGGCTGGCCTTGAATCATGATCCTCAAATCTCAGGCTCCTGAGTAGCTAGGATTACAGATATAGGCCACCAGGACCTGGGCAGACTGCAGATTTTTCATGACTTCAACTTTTGAATACGATAAGGAGAATGTAAAATAGCATTCATTTATTATGTTATTTTTTTGTATCAGTACTGGGTCTTAAATTCAAAGCCTCACAATTGCACTTGGGCTTTCTCACTCAAGACCGGCACTGTATCACTTCCACCATCACTCCTATTCCACTCAATGTGTTTTTGAAGTATGTTCAACCGGTCCACACTGGGAAACTTAAGCGGGCTCATTTCCACAGCTCCCATTTCCTTTCCTAGCACACTACTGACCCTACTGAGCCTTCAGTGAGGTTCTAGCATTGTTTCTGTATATTTTTCAAGATCCTTTCTCATCAATGGGTTCCCTGTTCTGATCACACAAACACACACACAGTGCCTCTCTCTCTCTCTCTCTCTCTCTTTCTCTTTCTCTCTCTCTCTCATCGCAGTTATTCTGACCCAAGCCATACTCACAATGTTAGTGACATCTGGAGAGGCTCCGTTCTGCAGCAGAAGGAGGACAATGTTCAAGTGGCCCATGAAGGCCGCCACATGTATTGGTGTGAGGCCAGACTGCGAAACAAAGCAACAGCAGTTTTACTCCTCTGCACCAGTGAGGCTTTGGGGCTTCTTCGGTTAAATCAAAGTGGAGTGGAGAGGACAGAGATGGGTGAAGAAGGAGGAGAAGGTGAGAGAGGGTGTGAGAGAAGGGATGTGTCGTGACAAGCTGAAACATTGGTTTTTTCTACCTCTGTGATAGCTTGGATGGAAGCCCCATATTTCACGAGAAGTTCCATGACTTTGATGCGGTTTTTCTTGCAGGCAATATGCAGTGGAGTAAAACCATTCTGTGCAAAAGACAATCAAGTTAGTGGAAAACATGCAGAAACGGTTGTCACACAACTCCACAGGCTGGCACATGGCAAGCAATCATGTTACGTCGGTCACGTCATGTCACCATTTCAGCAAATCCTGCAGGGGTTGGCATGGGGAAAGCAAGGGGGTAACGTGTGCCTATTTGCTTCTTGGTGGAAGTTTGTGGGTGTTTCTGCTGTGTTCTTACAGAGAAAACAAACTATCCAAGGGTTTGTTCTTCAAAGGAGCAAACACAGAGGACAACTGTCTTTCAGAAGTTCTAAGTCTCAGGGTACATTGACTAACCAGGTGATGAGGAGTTGAAGAAGAATTGAAGCATGTATTTTTATGAGGCAAGGTCATTTCTTAGCACAAAATGATTGTTCATCTATGTTAAAAGTCTAAGAACTTGGGTTGGGAATATGGCCTAGTGGCAAAGTGCTCGCCTCGTATACATGAAGCCCTGGGTTCGAATCCTCAGCACCACATACATAGGGAAAAAAAGCCATAAGTGACACTGTGGCTCAAGTGGCAGAGTGCTAGCCTTGAGCAAAAAGAAGCCAGGGACAGTGCTCAGGCCCTGAGTCCAAGCCCCAGGACTGGCAAAAAAAAAACATCTAAAAACTTGATTGCCTCCTTAATAAACATCACAGGTTTCTATCTCATTTTGTGACTCTTCCAAATTAGCTGACCACACTTATATTCAGACATGACATTTTCTATTATAAGTTTCTGTTTGTTTGTTTTATGCTGGTTCTGGGGCTTGGTCTCAGGGCCTGAGCAATGTTCCTTAGTTGTTGTATTTTTTCTCTCAAGGCCAGAGTTTCAGCTCAATTTCTAGCTTTCTGGTGGTTAATTGGAAATAAAAGTGTCAAGGACTTTCCTACCCTGGCTGGCTTTGAACTGTGATCCTCAGATCTCAGCCTTCGAGAAGCTAGGATTGCAGACAGGAGCCAACCCACTGGTGCTCAGCTGCCATTTTAATGTGTTTCCCATGTTCTACTTATAACAAAATGATTACATTTCTGAATATTTCCAAGGAAAGTGTAGACAATTCCTAGATAAATTTAAGATGATGCCTCAGAGAGGAAAAGAAAGGTAGGGAAATCTACAAGGAACATTGTAATTGGTAAATGGGCTAACATCCAAGAATTGAAGAAATTATACAAAAATTGAATTAGTTCCATGCTAAATTGTCTTGTACTATTTTTCCTACCTTTTTATTTGAATACAGGTCACTTATTGAGTTATGGCTGTTCCTCCAGTTAACAGTATTACATTTCCCAAAGTAAAATGATTGCCAGGCGGTATTTTTATATGCTAATAGTGCTCATGAATGCATATGGTTTTACTTAAGCTAATGATTTCTTCACAGTACAGTGATAAACATAATTCATTTGTTGTGTTACTGTTCCTATTTATAAATTTTCAAGTAAGTCAGATCTAAATAGTCACATGTTTTTGTGATGCTTAAGGTATTTGCAATTATTAAGTTGTAATATTTTATAAGATTATAGACCATTACATAACAAAAAAGTAGCATTTTCAACTGCCTACACAAAAATGAAGGAGTCTTCAACTCCCATTTCTTGCCTGGGGAGAAGGGAATGCTTCTCTTTTGCCTCCATTTTTCTCTACTTTTCCCTATTGTACTACAATGTCTATAACTTTTGAAAAAGGAAAGAAAATATATATTCTCACACAAGCGTACGGAGTTCTCACAATGCAATCACTTCCCAAATAACTACTCATGAATTGATTCTAATGAAAATTTACAAGTGGAAATACTTGATATTTGATGACTTTAATTATGTTTTATTAAATATTGATTGAAGATGACTTTTAGCTAACATAACCCATCCTAGCATATAAAAGGATGTGCTCTCGGGTTAGTTGAAGAACTACGGAAAGGCAGCCATAATTAGTACATGCCCAATGTGCCCAATGGTTACTGTTAGAGTGTAAGCAAACAAGGAAGGTTTGCTCAGTATTAGACCTTGAGAGCTACTCTAGAGATGGCCTCTTACACATTTTGCCTTAAGTCGTTCCTGAGCTTGCTTCTATCAAATGCTTTCTCACAAATAATAAACTAAGCATCATTTCCTATTTGCCTATCAGATACACTTATGCCTATAAGGATATTTCCAAGTCAATCTTTCACCAGCTCCACACATTTACATATCACATACATTCACCATTTCAATTTCTCCTTTTTTCTTTGAGAGAGATTAATAGAACTTACCTTTTCAGTTTGGCATTCTGACTGTATCTAGAACTTACTTTATCGTTTCTTATTTTCAACCTCTTTTTTTCCAGTTTAAAGAAACAACACTATGACACAGCACACTAGAATTCCATACTGCCTGATTGCAACAGATTGGTTTAGAAATGCTTCACTGATATTCTTTTAAATCTATCCTTGCCCAACACGTTTTATTCACAAACCACGAATGCTTGAACTAGGCAGGTAAGTTGTAGGTAACAACCTCAGAAGGACCAACTACATATCTGTCACCATGTATGGAGTATGGACACCATTGGTCAAGCAGTGTGGGTTTGCCTATTTCCGTGAATGTGGACTAGGCCAGGTTTACCAGGGCTCTGGCGTTCGGATTGGCTCTCTTGTCCAGAAGGAGTTTGGTTACACGGTAGTGGCCACAGTGTGCAGCAACATGGAGGGCCGTCAGGTAATCCAAGGTGACATCATCAACAGGCGCCTTGTGCTGTAGCAGGTGCTTCACACATTCGACATGATCCCCCTGGGCAGCCATGTGAAGTGGAGACAGCCCATTCTGCACATTAAACAGAACATAATCATCTCAGGTTTTCATTACTTTCCTGTTCTGATGCATCGTGAAGTCACTTCTTGATCTCTACCACAGATACAGGCAGGGGGAAAAATGCTTTCTGTGTGATATCTATGTGATACCTGGTCCTTTCTATTAGATATTTGCTAGATAGCAGATTTTCTTCAATGGAAAGGAAATCAAAGAGAACATTTAACTTTATAATTACTTTTTTCCAGCAAAAGAGATACAAGTTCTCCATGAATGAATACATAATATTTGTGGCAATTCAACCTAATTTTATAATTATCAGGCCAGTATTGTATACATAAAAATAAGTGATAGCTATAGCTTAAATTATTTGTATCCACTTCCACACACAGGAGTGTACATTCTGTTCTCTCTGCCAATATTTTTTGCCTATAAATAGATAGGCAGGTAAAGGTGGAATGAGTGGATGGGTTAGAGAAATAAGGAAATTTTGGTCATCTCTTAAGTCCACCCCACTTTCATATTCTGCAATTGCTTTTTCCAGTAATCTTATGTAAGAGCTAGAAGAGGGAGAACCCGATGTGAACTGTGTATCATCAACCTCACAAGGTCACTGATGCAAGTCTAAATTATTCATCATTGGTATAGTTCCAAAGAGAGTTAGCTTCAATTCTAGAAGGTAGTCAGCAGCAGAAACACAAACTACCAAAGTATAATACTATTAATTATCAATTTAAGTAAGGTTTTTAAGTAGGTTCAATAAATACATTTCAAGAAAATATGTTAAATTAGAAATAAAGAATACATTAGTAGAATATTGTACAATTAAGAGACTATGTTGGTCGGATGCTAGTGGCTCATACCTGTCATCTTAGCTACCCAGAAGGCTGAGACCTGAGGATTGTGGCTCAAAGCCATCGCAGGCAGGAAAGCCTATGAGACTCTTATCTCCAATTAACCACCAGAAAACCAGAAGTGGTGCTGTGGATCAAGTGGTAGAGCACTAGCCTTGAGCTAAAGTTCTCAGGGACAGAGACCAGGCCTAGAGTTGAAGCCCCATAACCAACTAAAAAAAAGAGACTATGTTGTTGTAGTTGCTTAAGAATTTCAATATAGTCACTAGAAAAAGGATCACTGACCAAGTAACCAATTTGATAAACAATTCATTCAAAACAGAACCTGTCTGGATGAGATACCAGAAAAGGACCACAGCCCAATATATATATGGAAGATTATTTACTAAGTGAGAAATTCTAAAAAGCAACTACATTACAATCTTAACTGTGATAGTTTATGAGGTAGTAGAGTCCAAGCAATGTAAAATATTATTTGTTTCTAAAATTATGTTTATTCATAATTGTTGCTTTTATATTTAGAAATCTATAAAATGAGCTTTCAGAAGAAGGTATCTATGCACTGGAAAGGGAGGAAACTTCTCAGTAGAAAGCGTATTTTAGACCCCAACAGTATGTGGACTGAAGGTTGAATATTTCTCTGAAAGTTTATCCTTCAGTGCTTTTATATTCATGCAAAACAAAACAAAACAAAACAATTACCACTCCATCTTTTGTTCTTTTTCTACTTATTTTCTGAGTAAGCATTCTTCAAACCCTATTCAAGTACTGAGAACACAGAAGTGAGTACAACACACAGACTGCCTGTCTACCTAGGGTTCCTAGGTTGGGAGATAAATGACTGTAATATTTGGGACTGACACACAATTCAAAAATGACATGAATGAAAATATGCAGTGCATTAAAATGTCATCATCAAGGGTAAGAAGAAAACTCAATATCCAAGAATGACCAAGGGAGTATGTATATGTAAATACAACTTTAATAGTCTCATTGCGAAACTGATACTTAACATGATGAATGTGTAAAAGTTGGCCCTGATGATTTATGGAAAGAAAAAGTGAGGCAGAAGAAAAGCAAGTAAAACTTACTTGTTTGGTGCCATATATGGTTGTGTCAATAAACAATAAGAAGGAGAGTGTGGCTGAAGGTAATTGAATTAGAAGGGTGAATAAATAGAAGGATCCCTAGACCTTCTGAGTTAGAGAAGAGGTGTTACTGGTAGGATCAGGACAAAAGGATTACCTAGCTGTTGTTTTGAGAATATATTGGGCTAAAGGAAAGAGATTAAGCCAGTTAGCAGCTTCCAGAAGCTATCCAGTGGGATGGTGACCTGCAAGAATTATGTTACTGAGACTGTTGAGAAGTTGATGACTTAATGATATATTTGAAAGAAGAGGTGAAGGGTTGGGAATAGGATGTGAAGAGTGTGAAAGAAACATTTATCATGGCATAAGCTATTAGGTCTGAGAAATGGATAAAACTTGGAATGGAAGTTAATTAAGATTTAAGGAGAGGTTAAGAGGATTAAGCATAGAAATGGGGAGGAAACAATCATAAGCTGGGTTCTGAACTTAATCTGAGCCGCTCAATAGACATCCAAGTGGTCAGGGGAAGCTGACATGATCATATGGATTCCAGATATATACACAGATAGGTCTTCAGCAAATAGACACTATTTGAATATTTTATAGGAAGTAAGTACAGAAAGATACAGAGGCAGAGTCTGGAGTTCTGATATTCAAAGAGCTGAGAGATGAGAAGTACCTCATAAAGGAAATTGAGAATTGAAGATTAGAAAAAGAGGGAAAGCTATAAAAAATTGTGTGTGTATAATACACATGATGTCATGAAAGACAAATAAGAAAAGTGTATTGAAAGGAGTAAGAAGTGCCAATAATAGCAAATGTAGAGGTTATAGACTGTATGGGTTATGATTCATGTGCCTGGACAGATATGAAGGTGGGAGAATGTAGAAATCCTCTTCTGATTATTCTAATGATCTCAGTGTGGTGGGAAGAGAAGAAATTTAGAGAGAAAAAAAGAATCTAGTGATGCAGCAGAAAGCTAGATAAATAGACTTGTGTAACACAGGGTGATTGTTGGGCCACATTATGGCTAACTTCAGGTTCCCAATCATAATTTTGAATCCACTGTAGTCACATTTAGGTGTGTGCAGGTAAATTGGACTTAACCAGAGACAGAGAGATGTAGGAAGTTGGTGTGAATGTGTAGGAGAGTATAACTGACTATGGAACTTGCACTGGGCAAAGGGCCCAAGCTGAATATGGAACAGTGAGATTACAAAAATAATTTCACTGTTTTGATATAGCTTTTCTGGAAACTCTTCTAGAAAATAGCATTTGCTATTCTAAGAAAACTATTCAGAAGTTCTTCTAGAAAATAGCTTCTACTGCTCTATGAAAACGAAAACTGAAAACCCCAGCAGAATAAAAATAAAATCTCTGGTACTGAGATGGTATAAGGAGCAAGCTAAAACACAGAGGGGGAGATTGGTGAGCAGGAAGGTAGAATTAGAAATTATGGAGAACTGACAATTATGACACTAAGAAGCTGGACCAAAAGAGTCATCTGCTGATGTTCTCAAAATCATTAAATTCAATGGGAATTGGAAACGGATGTGGTAAAAATTAAGTGCGCAGAGCTAGAATTTTTAAGCAATGGGGGAAAGTTGTTTCAAGGAGAAAAAATGAGGGGGAAAACCTTTTTCTTCAAGGAGAAAAAGAAAGAGTGGTTCTGGAGAGAAGGACACCAGACTAGCATCAGGGAGCTATTTCACTTCTGAGCACTGATATCCCTAACTCCAGCCTGACTAGCTCCTCTTCTCCATGTTCCTTACTCTGCACATAGCTCTACTTTACATAATGATCTCCACTTGTGTCTTATCCATGTAGTTATAAGCCTTTAAAAAATTTACTGGTGTATTATTCTTCTTGACTGTCCCTCAATGAGTAGAACAATGACCTGGCACATTGTGTTTTCTTCATACATGATAGCCAATCATGATACAAATAATGATATAATCATGCAACCATCAAAAATCATACTGGATCCACACATCTGAATAATAATTGATTTTCAGGATATTCACAAGCATATATACACACATATAACATATATATATATATATATATATAGAGAGAGAGAGAGAGAGAGAGAGAGAAATGATAAGGGTCCATGGTCTTCATTCATGTGATATGGCAACTGCAGACCAACTCTAGAAGCATATTAGTCATGAATAGCATATGCTTATCCTTAATTTACTTTTTTTCTTAGCATGATTGATCTGAAATTTTATTACCAGTTAAATTATTATCTGTTCACCAAAACTTTCCATAATTATCTATCAAAATGTTTCATTTTTAAAACATATATATATGCATGCATGCATGCATACAGACATATACATGGTGGTACTGGGGTTTGAACTGAAGTTCATGCTTACTTAGCAGGTACACTACTGTTGAGTCAAATCTCCAGCCCTTTATGCACTGGTTATTTCTGGAACAAGGCTTGCTTCCTGCTTAGGTGTGTCCCTGCACTGGGCACAGTCGTTCTTTATTTTGCTTCCCACCATAGCGGCACACACCAACACACCTAGCTTCTTCCATTGAGATAAAGTCTTTAGAACTTTTCTGAGTGCTCTGATTGGAAAGTATGATTTTCCCGATCCCAACTTCCCATGTATTGCTAAGCTTAGAAATGTGGGCCACCCATACCTGGCTAAAAATCAGATCTCTGTAACATTCACAGTACAGATATAAAATCAGAAATAATGCAGGTCATAAATTTCTCTTTGTATATTTCTGACTTGAGTTTTCATCTGTCCAGGACCAGTGAGGCACATCTTTAAAGACAGAGTTCATTCTAGGGATAGCTTACATGTACAGGCCAGGTTGTTCCAAATGATCTCAAGTCATTAGACAATTCAAAAATAATATAAATTGGAAAAAATATGCTTATATCAGTTTGCTTCAGCTACAAGGTCAGCTGATAGTAATCTTGTTTGGGCATAAGACGTAGCTATGATATGGGGAGAAGACACAATAAATGTACATCATCTAAATTTTTGTCATATGTAAGGACCCAGGTGTTATACAGAGTACTAACTTGCATTTAAATGTAGATTACTAAATTGTTTTTAACATCCAGTTTGTGTTTCATGATACTTTTCATAGTTCACAGAAAGATTAGGTAATGGGAAACTACATGGTAATGAAGAGGTTTTTTTTGAAGAAAGATATGTTTATTGTTATAAAACAACTATGTCTTTGTAGACTAAAATATAGAGCTGTAGTTTCCTGAGGCAAATTGAGTTGTAATAAAAGTACATACAAATCAACAATTTGGAAATTAATGCAAAAAAACATCTTCTGATTTTTTTTCAACATGAATGCCAAAGTTCTAAGCAATAGAGCCAACATGATGTATTGTGATCACAGGTCTTGAAGTAGGACATTGTATATTTACAGGTCTCATTTATTGCTCAACTCACAGTTATGAGCATGTAATATCTTTTAGCTATAACACTCATGATTATCTTAGGCTTATCTCAATTAATATTAAAACCACATTCATGTTCCCTGAAATCATTTCCAAATATGACTTATTTTATTTTATTTGTTTTATTTTATTTTTTTATTTTTTTGCCAGTCCTGGGGCTTGGACTCAGGGCCTGAGCACTGTCTCTGGCTTCTTTTTGCTCAAGGCTAGCTCTCTGCCACTTGAGCCACAGCACCACTTCTGGCCATTTTCTGTATATGTGGTGCTGGGGAATTGAACCCAGGGCTTCATGTATGCAAGGCAAGCACTCTTGCCAGTAGGCCATATCCCCAGTCCCCAAATATGACTTTTTTTAATTAAAATATTTTCTTTATTGTCAGAGTGTGGTACAGAGGGGTTACAGATTCATATGTAAGGCAATGAATACATTTCTTATTCAACTTGGCTCATTTTCCCCCACCTCCTCCGCTCCCCCTTTCCCTCTCCTCCAGGAGTTGTGCAGTTGATTTATACCAAATGGGTTTGTAAGTATTGCTTTTGGCATGCTTTGTCTTTTTGTCTTTTGTCTCTCAATTTTGATATGCCCTTTCCCTTCCCCAGTTCTAATTACCCATATAGAGTATCCTGGGTATTCAGATGAGATATAGTGGTAGCGGAGGTACAACCACAGGAAGGGAATCTGGAAGGCCATGTGGAGATTCCTAAGGAGGCTAAACATAGAGCTCCCCTACAACCCAGCAGCCCTGCTTTTGGGCATCTACCCAAAAGACTACAAGCAAGACCACACTAAAGCCACCAGCACAACTATGTTCATCGCAGTACAACTCGTCATTGCTAAAACATGGAACCAACCTAGATGCACCTCAGTAGATGAGTGGATCAGGAAAATGTGGTACATATATACAATGGAATTCTATGCCTCCATCAGAAGGAATGATGCTACCCCATTCGTAAGGAAATGGAAGGACTTAGAAAAAAAATCATAATAAGTGAAGTGACCTAGACCCAAAGAAACATAAACCCTATGGTGTCCTTCATAGGGAATAGCTAGTACATGATTAGGCTAGCCATAGTAGAAGATCAGAATACCCCAATATGATCCCATAAGATGATGCCAAGTGAAATGAACTCCTTGATATGGAAACAAGAGTTATACCACTGTTGTAATTATTATCAACATGCCAGGTAATAAAGTTTTAAAACTGTTTTATAACAAAAATGTCCAGTAACTCACCATATGGTTTTTATTCATATGAAAAAAATGTTTTCTCATGTTTGTGCATATAAATGAAATGAGGCAACAAATATCATTAGAAACAATATCATACTTAATGGTGTATTGAAGGTGGCCAATTTAACTTATTTTCATATCTACTAACCCCAGATACAATCAGCCAGCAGCACTGTTAAGCAGTTTTTTCTATCAATATTGCTTAAGAAATAAAGACTGAATAAGGTGCAACAGTCATCTTTGACTGCTAATTGCATGTGTATTTTATATTTATTTCACATAATCATGAAATTGATTCTCATTAACTGTAAGAGACCTTGGAGATTCCTGCTATCAAAATAGTTTCAAAACTTTATTAACGTGTAGGTACTTAGTGGATGTAAGAGACATTATTGTTTACATAAAGTATTCATTTTTCTTATATATAAAATGCAGTTCCCGTTTTTATCAGCAGAAATGAGCACGTAAAAACATAGCAAACCTGGAGTAGATTCCTTAATCACAAGACATGCATCTGTTCATTTTAATAGTTTGATATGTTTCATATTCTACACACTCACACACACGCACGCATACACACATACACATACACACACAACTAGAACATCTTTGGCTGATGCTTTCATATCGAGAAGAGATTATCAAAACTCAGGTTCCAGGGCCCTTTGGGTCCCGTCCTCTCACCTTGGTCCTGGCCAGCAAGGGTGCTCCTCGCTCCAGCAAGAGCTCCACCACCTGGTCATGCCCACTTCGCGCAGCACAGTGAAGGGGCGTCAACCCATCCTGCGGAAACAAAGAAAGAATGGGCCCAAGTTCACTTTTGTCGGTGTATTTTATTTCTAGCTTCCATCAAAAGAATGGCATTGCCCAATTTTAAGGAAATGGAAAGTCTTGGAAAAAATTAATACTAAGTGAAGTAACATAGAAACATAGGCCAAAGAAACATAGGTTAAATGGTTTCCCTCATTTGTAATAATTAGAGTATCTATAAATCTACAAGTAAATCCAATGGGTAGTAAAAGACAAATCATTACACCTGGACATGATTAAGAGGATCACAAGGGCACAGTAGCTATGTGAATAAGATCATATAAAATGATGCTTGTTGAAATGGATGCCAAGAAATAAAAGACATTTTTTTATTAAACTCTTTTCAGTTCTTTCTCCTTCTCCTCTTCTTCTCCTTTCCTTTTTTCTTTGGTTTATTCCCTTCCATAGCTGTTTTGAATTTCTGTGCCCTTTGCTTAATATATAGGTTTATCTTGTTTGTGGATGGGAAAGAAGAAGCACAGAAATGATGGGACAAAGGGTGAATCAATTCATCAGTGATACTCACTAGACACTATATTGGAAATGAACCATACAAGTTAGGAAGAGAGGAGCAGGAGAGGGAAAAGTGGGAGAGAATGAGGGAGGGTGACACTGTTCAAAACGAAACATACTCATTGCCTGACTTAGGTAACTGTAACCCCTCTGGCATCACCTTTATAATATAATTTTTTAAAATAAAACAAAACAGAAACAAGATTGCATCCACTGCCACTCCAGAAAAGGAACTTGCTTCTAGTGACCCTATAGAAGTATAATGAAATGACAACTATCCTTGAGACAGAAAATGAGAGAGGTAAAGGGGAAACAAGAGAGAGAGATATCTTGACTGAGGGAAGTGGGAATAGACAAAAATAGAGATAGGAGTCAGAAAGGGAGTCCCATTTGCAGAGGGTTATGGGAAAGAAATTGATGTCTGTTCACATTCAAGAAGTTGGAAAGGGGAGAATACTGCCTTTGTTGAAATTTAAAGCCCTCCTTGTTTGGAATCATAATCAGGGTTTATATTAAGTTATACTATTTTCGTTTTGCTATCCTAGCATAACTTTTATTTAAAAATTCATTTTCTAACTTGTCCTCTCTTGAACTGCCACAACTTACATAAATTTCCCTACAAAACACACCAAGGCTTGTTTTAAGAAAAAAAGAGGGTTGGAGCATTCACCTATTTCTTTAAAATATTTTCACCATATTTTTCAGTGTTTAAAGGTCACAAAATTATTTCTCAAAGATGCAATTTATTATTACTAAGTGGAATTAAGTCTGTGTCCAGTAAAGTGGGTAACAGCAACACATTAACATTATTTACAAAGTTTTCTGGTATTAAGACTTTTAGGATGTAGCCTCTGATTCCAGAGCAATCACCCACATCTGTCTTATTTTATTTCCCTTTAACATAGAATGACCCCAAAGCAGAATAGTTAGCAAATACAAGGTAAAATAGGGAATAAAACCATTATAAGGACAATCATTGGTGGCTCAGTCTTGTAATCCTAACTACTCATGAGGCTGATGCTGGAGGATTGTGATTCAAGGGCAGCCCAGTTAGAAGAAAAATCTCCAAGACTCTTCAATTGATCAGCAAAAATCTAGAAGGGGAAGTGTAGCTCAAGTGGTAGACCATCAGCCTTGAGTGAAGAGTGTAAGGCCCTGAGTTCAAGCCCCAATATGGCACCCCCACCCCCGAGAAAAGGAAAGAAATCAAGGAGAAATAATGAACAAAATCTAAAATAATAGAAAAGAAATTCTGAATATATAACCTGAGGATGTGAAGCTTAAGGAAAAATATGAAGATCCCATGATTGAGAGAGGTGGAGGAGGTGTGGGTAGCAATCACAGAAGAAAAAAAGTAGCACAATGAGCAATTAAGACAATTTCAAAGCTTCTGATTTATCCAAAACTCTAATGACTCATCTTTTTCTGTCTTTACTTTCAAGACCATATTTCCAGGTTATGCTACCTTCTTAACAAAAACAATTCCTCCAAGTTATAGTATTCTTTGTAGTACAACATCCTGAGGTTTCTATTCTAGAGGTCCAAGCGCTCATTCAACTTGGATGGCAAAGACAGAGATTCCAACCAATCAGCATGCCCTATTCACATGCACTGTATATAACAGCTCTTCTTCTTTCCTCCAGTCTGCTTACAGCATTCTTCTTGATGTCCTTTTTTCTGAAGCCAGGACCTCGCACTTTCTCAGCTTATTTGCTCAGCTAGCATTCTACCACTTGCATAACACCTCCTGTTTATTTTTGTTTGTTTGTTTGTTTGCTGGTTATCTTGGAGATGGAACCTCCTAGACTTTTCTTCTGCCTAGGCTGGCTGTGAACCTCCAACCTCAGCCTCCTGAGTAGCTCAGATTACAGGTGTGAGCTATTGGTGTTAGGCTCCTGATGTCTCTATTATCATAAAAATGCTAGTAGCTAATAACTGGTTTTCTCTTTGGTCATATTACATACTACCGTTAAATGCATTCTCCCCTCTTGGTAGCCTCATTTCTCAAATAATGACTTCCATGTTTTCTCAACAGGAAAATAATGAATACTTCATGAGTTGTTAGGAAGATGAAGTAAGATGATATTTGTAAAACACTTAGCAGGGTATTTAGAATATCATATATGTCGACTGGTAGCTATTATTGTTACTGCGCTAATTATGACATCTAATCAGAAGTAACAAGGGCGATTGCTTCTTCAGATGTGCTGTTTTAGTTCATTGTCTTTTATTGTTTTTGATATGCTTTTATTGCTTGTACTGAAATATGTATTTCAATATCTTATACATAATTATCAAGTAGAATATCTCCACATTTAAATAATAAATAAGTTTACAAACAAAACAGAAAAACATCCTTAGTAAGCTTGAATTAATAATTTCCTTTTGACTAGCTATAAAATGTATAGATAAACACAAAAATGGAAAAAAGGGATTTTTTTAAAGATATCAGTAATCGGGATCTGGTAAAATGCCTTCAGCTTTCACACTGGAACCTGCTTAATACAGAAAAAGCCAACAGGATTTGAAGTCTAAATAACTGACAAAATGGTGCTGAGAGTGGAAAGAAACCACGAATAAGGTTAATTTCATAATAGTAATTATTGGGGGAGGGTATCAGTAAGAGAGGGGGTAGGGACCAAGGAAAGGGTAAGGAAGATGGATGTTTGAAAAACTGTGTGAACTTGTATGAAAAGTGAAAAATGAAGCCAGTAGAAAGTGGATTGGGAAAAGAGGGGAGGAGAATGAGGGAGAGAGATGGCAAGGTACATCATGAGTACATATGGAAATAATTTAAGGAAATCTCCTTGCACAACTAATTTTTTTTAAATATACTAAACAAATAGAAAACCTTCTAAATGCAAAAAACAATGAGAGGGTCAGGGAAAGTACTTGTCCAGATACACTAATTTCAACATATTTAGGATTACCATGATCCCTATGAGAAACTGAAAACTCCAACACAAGGGAAAATAATGGTTCTTTTTAAAAATCTATATATAGAAATTCGATTGCAACTCTAAAATGATAGCCACAAAAATAAACATTTTAATCTACTTTTAAATATATTTTCAATCCACAAAGAAAACATAAGCCTATATTCCTGGATGTTAGAAAGTACATACTATATAGTTCCAGCATATGCCTGCCAATTCCAGACCACTGTCCTTGATTTCTATTTCATTTCCTATTAAATTTTGCATTTGATAAATGGGATATAGCTATTGTAGCTGTAACTAGATTGGAAAGCACCTACCAATGATTTTAAAACCCTTCTACTTAGGGATAAGAAAATATTTTAACTCATTCAAAGAAAAAAATCTCAATACTGATACTATATTTACTACCAGCTTATTTACGCTAAGGAGGGCTCAGTTTTGAACACATCTCTCCCCAATTCTGCATTTGATGACACTGTGTCAGTAGCTGTACATTGCCATAACTAGAAATCAGGTGGCTTGTTTTCAAGATCAACACTTTATTTTCTGGTGCAGAGTTTGGTCTCGGGGCATTGTGCTTGCTAAGGGTAGTGCTCTAGTGCCTAGACCATACCTTCGGTGTGGCTTTTGCTAATTATGTTGAGAATAAGTCTTAAAGACTTTTCTTCCTAGAGTGGCTTCTAATAGCGATTTCCTAGATCTCAGACTCCTGAGTAGACAGGATTACAGATGAGAACCACTAGCTCCTAGCCAGAATTGGCATTATTGACAAGTATACTCTAATGCTTATCCTGTTATCTCATTTAGTGGGAGTACTTATAAAAACAGGATGATATTGTAATTAAGTTTGAAATGAAAGATATTACTTCTACTGAGACAAGTGAAAGCATAGTATGCCAAACACATGCTCTCTTTCCATATAAGCACAAGAGCAAATCAATATAATACTACCACTCAGGAACTGTTAGGTAGAAAAAGTAGATTTAAAAAACATATATTAAAATATTTTGTGCAAAAGTCACATTCTCAAAGCCTAATATATACCAATAAAACAATAAATTTAGGTTGATAACACTTCTAATGACCCAAAAGAGAAATGTGAAAGTCCAACCATTAATCTCTATTTCCAGAAAACAATAGAAACAAATAACTTAAAACTAATCTCAGTAAGAGACTAGTATTCTGCTTCTCTGTACAATGAAGAGCAAATATTAATTTCACTTTATGATATGAAACCTTTAAATGATGTATGAGATTTGAATGAAATCCAGGAAAGCAATTTCCTTCAAAGTACACAGCTGTTGTTTACTCACTAGTGTTGTAAGGTGCTGTAAGTGGGCACAAATACATAAAAGTGGCAGGAAGTTGAAAGGACAGACACTTACCCTAGTTTTGGCATCAATCTGACCACCTCGGTCCAGTAGCAGCTTCACCATATTTGTGTTTCCCCGTTTAGAAGCCACATGCAGCGGTGTGATTCCATTCTACACCATGAAAAGACCAAAGAGAGAAAATTGGGCATGGCCAGCAATGATGGCAAAGCTTCTCATATTAAATGGCATAAGGAAATTGTGGTCTACCCATTACTTTGATTCATGGTTCTTACCATTTTAATGTCTTTAAATCTTAAGGAACCCTGAGTCCACAAACCAGAGAGAATTATTGCTAAGACAATATAACCATACAGAATGTAACTACATTATGGTAAATAACTATAACATACACTGATTATAATATATTTATTATTATAAACATTGAGTGTCGGGCTCGTGTCGCCTCTCCCGGCGTGGGGATCAAAGCTCAGCTAGGTTTCTCGCCACCCCCTTTTCTCGTCCTCTCTCCTGGACACCCGGCCGGCAGATAGCCAGGATGGGACGGAGAGGTCAGGGCCGACCTCACGCGCACGTGGCCTAACGAGAACGCGTGCCCGCCTCCTTACTGGTAAATAAAGCCAGGCGATATGCGAGTCTCGGAGAAAGCTTCCAGAGCAATCTGATTTATTAAGGCAGGTGTAAAGGGAATTGATAGCGAGAGAAGGCGATTGGCCAGGACACCAATAGGCTGAGAGCTGTCACATGACCCCCTTGAGCTAACGTCACTCGAAAGCGCCGAGCCAGGGCAAGACTGGGAGGCGCCTGGGCTGGCGAGAGAGTTGGGGGCTGGGTGCAAAGCCAGTTCTTCTGGTTCCAGACCCAGAGGACCGTAGCCTGCTTCCGCATTCCCCTAGCGCTGGGAGAGGGGCATCAAGTCCCCCGTCAAGTCCATAAAGCTGGACCCCAACAATTGAGCATCAGATCTCAGCCTCCTGGGGAGCTAGGATTACAGGTGTGAGCCACCTGTACCCAGCAGTTTCATTATTTATTGACTTGAAGCTGACAGTTTATGATTTGTGGCATGATCTTAAAATCTGTTCAAACCCGTGTGAAAACATTGTTACTTCAGTATTGAAAATGACTTGTAAAACACTGTACAGTCTTATGCAACATCCTATGCCATAAAGAAAAAAAAAAGCAAAATCTAGAGTCATTAGAAATAATCCATGGAAAGGGGGACAAAAATCAAAAGAAAAGCTTTAAAAAAGGCTTCCGTATTTATTTTTACTTTCTTATAATACCCATTCTTGGCTGTCGAAGACAAGAAACTATTTTCCGGCCTACCCTGGCTGTGAAGTCCACAGCAGCTCCTCGATTGAGAAGAAGAGTGGCCACGTTGACATTTCCATAGTGTGCGGCAATGTGCAGAGGGGTAAAACCACTCTATGGGGAAAGGAAGAAGTGACAGTGAATAGGGCGTCTTCCTCAGGTACATACATGCTCCTGCACGCAGGACTCATGCCCGGAACCACAGGGGACCCTGCCCACAGCACAATTTCAACTGTAAACACTTCAGTAAGGCTCTTGACATTTTTGTATTATAAGGCTGTAAATAGTTCTATAAAGAAATATGCATCCTACCTTTACTGGCAATATGACTATTAATACCACAACTGTATCTATCTTTGTGACTTGTTTATACAAATCTATATTTCGTGAATTGGTTTAGCATACCAGAGAAGAACAGAATATGATTAAACACCAAAAGGATTCAGCCATAGGATTAAAGTAAGTGTAAATAATTTTTTTTCAGAGTCAGAACACAGTATTCTTTTAATCTTTTTTTAAAAATAGCTTTGGTTGGCAGTGTGAAACAGGACGGAAATTTCTGCATAATATGTACAGTTAAGTCTATGTGTTGACACAGCTAATTACTCAAACTGTTTTGTTTTTGGCTGGTCCTGGGGCTTGAATTCAGGGCCTAAGTGCTGTCCCTAGCCTCCTGTGCTCAAGGCTAATGACTACCACTTTTAGCTTTTTCGGAGTAGTTTACTGGAAATAAGAATCTCACAGACTTTCCTGGGCTTGCTTTGAACCACAGTCCTCAGATCTCAGCCTCTTGAGTAGATAGCATTACAGATATGAGGCACTGGAGCTTGACCAAGAAAAGTATTTAAAAACAGAGTAAACAACATACTTGATATCTGTATTTACCTACCTATGCATCTATCTATCAAGTATATTGTTTACTCTTTGTTTTTAAATACTTTTTCTGAAAAATTTTTAATTAGAAATTTTTGCTATTTTCATATAGACATATATTAACTCTTCTCTTATTAAAGTGCCCAAAGAGCTGATAATTTCCCTCACTGTAGAAACTTCATGTTGTCAAAAATGAATACAGGGAAATACAGAGAGTTATTGGCTATTGAATCCTGCATTCTTCCGATTATTTTCTCACTTTTTAAATTTGCTGTGAACTTTTACGTGTACCACAGTGTTTTAAAGAAATATTTTGTAAGTCACCACTATTACTCTTCTGTTGACTTGACTGTTTTTTTTTATTTTTAAAACTCCCTAAATAATCACTTAGAACTTTTCCTGTGCTATTAACATATTAGCTGCAAATAATTTCTGGCTGTAAAGCATCAAGACATCAAGTAGAAATAGTAACTATTAATCCAAACCCAACAACTGTGACGGAGATATTTGTACTTTCTGCCCAAATGATGCCAAATATTTCTGTCAAAAAGAGGAAGACTAAATCTATAACCTGATGATTATTTTATAAGATGTCAGTGCGTGGAAGATTTACACTATAATCAACAGAAGGTTTTTATTTTTTATCTTGATAGTTCTTGTCATTCAGACCTATCCTGAAATGAATGTCTATTACTCAGGCTACACTTTAATTTCAGGGAAATATTTTGATTGCTGTTGAGTCACTTCCAGATTATTCAAGTGTAATATTAGTTTTCTTCTTTGTAAAAATAAACTAACTTACTGTTAGCTAGAACAGCAACGCAGGCTGTGAACTTTGCTCAACCAGAAGCCCATACAGCCCCTGGCTGAGGGCTCTTGCCCGACAAGCATGGGTTGGGGAACCTGATTTAAACCTTCATTGTAATTGGAGATGGAAGGCTTTCTCTTCTTTGTTATTTTATATTAATCAAAGAAATATTTACTAGCCAGTACAAATCTATCCAAACAGCTACTTTAAATCACGAATATTTAAAGGCTACATTCCTTTCAAACTGTCTCACGAAGAGTCATAAAATAGCACCAAAAACAACAACAACAAAAGCCTTAAGCATATTAAAATCAGAAGTTTATATCAATTTGTGTGGTGCTAGTCATGAATTAGTTCACCAGGAAGCTGAGTTGGGACGATTTTTCTGTTTTTAGCATAGACTCCATGAACAGATACAGAACAAAAGTTGTCATACAAATAATTTAAAGGTATCTCTATTTCAATAAATAAAGTGTAATAATGAAGATAATAATGGCCACACTCCAGTAGCTCACACCTGTAATTAACTACTCAGGAGGCTGAGATGCAAGGAGAGGTTCAAATCCAGCCCTAGCAGAAAGGTCCGTATGATACTCTTATCTCCAATTAACTCAAAAACAAAAAGTGGATTTGTGGCTCAAGTGGTAGGGCACTAGCCTTAAGCAAAACAGCTTAGGGACAGTGCCCAAGCCCCAAATTTAAGCCTCACAACTGACAAAATTTAGATAGATAGATAGATAGATTGATTGATTGATTGATTGATTGATAGATAAATAATTACCAGTAAATCCTAAGTATGAATGTTCAAAGATCTACAATCTCCCCAAATTCCAACCTAATGATTAAATAAAATGTTAGTCTAAAGTATACAGCATTCTGTATATAGCATACAGTGCATTCAAGATGCACTGAATTCATGAACTGCTTTGTTAAATGGCAACTCTTTTGTACAACTACTTAAATATAATAAAGTAACTAAAATACCCAGAGATGTAAAAGTTAACCTACACAGACAAGCAAGTGCCTGTGCCTTAACATGTGTACTGATATTTATATTTTCACTATTGATTGTGCTGCTGATTCTCTGTAGCAATGGGCAAGAATAGAACACACACACACACACACACACCATTGTTGAGATGCTTCTGAACTTAATGTTCTAGTTGATTGATGTGACCTATTGTGGTTATGCAGAAAATGATTTAATGGCAAGTATTTTAAGACTTACAAGAAAAAGCAACTGCTTTGCTCTTGAAATGCTCAATACATTATTGATTATAAACAATGTGGTAAAGAGAAAATATAAAGGCAAAAGAAAAGAGTATCTTCAGTTAGATAAAAGATTAGAAAACACAAACCTAGGAACAGACTTTGAATTTTTACTTCCTTGAGGTCTAATCTGAGAACCCTCATTAGTAACACATGATTTTATCTTGTTTTTGCAAAAAAATTAAGAATAAAGTCCATTGATTGAAATACATGTTAAAGGATAGCTTTGTTTTATGTCAGACTCAGAAACTATTTTAGTAGTTTCGCAGATTTAATAATGCTTCAACTAGACATTGTGTTGAATACATTTGAGTTGTCAATGTTTCCTAAATTACAGAAGTTTTTTTTTCTAAATAATTTCCCATGAACAGAACTGTCATCATTAGTATGTATTAGTGGGCATTTACTGTAATGAGGGTAAAAAACATAAATTTAAAAGTAAGGTAAATGTTGGCATATGCACAGTACTGTACCTCGGTTGTTCTATTCACCATCATCTGAAGCAGTGTTGTGCGAGAAAAAGAGGGGAGAAGTTACACAAAGTTAAGACAAGAAACAACCTGCTCCTTGCAATCAGATTATCTTCATCAAACAAGGCCAAAATGCAATCCATGGGGGAAAGATATCCTCAGGTCTCCGCAACACACTTGCCATCTTTCACATGCTTTGCCTACTAGTTATAGAATAAAGCAGCAGATCTCAGTAGCCAAGCTGTATCTTTTAAAGAAAACTCATCTAGCATTTAGAGTCTACTCCAATCAACGACCCCCTTCTTTCTGAAATACCTCTGAAAGCAATTCCTCTCTTTTCATGACCCAAAGTGACTTTGCCTTGTCACTTGCCTGTCCCGCGCTGGCCCCCAGGAGGAGTCTGGCTGCCTGGGCATCGGGATTTTACCTTGGACTGTACGTCTGCATTGTGGTCGTTTTGAAGCAGGAGAGCTGCAGACTTGGTGTCGTCTTTCCTGGCTGCGATGTGCAGAGCAGGCAGCCGCACTTTCCCTTTGGTGTCATTCTCCAAGAGGATGGCCACTGCCTGGTTATGTCCTTGTTGAAGGGCCACTGCCAGAGGGGTAAAGCCATCCTGGTGAAAGAAAACAAGACAGAAAACATCACCTTCCACTAACTTCTGTATTCTCGGGGTTCCGCTCCAAGAAATGACATCTGCATTGAAAGAATTAAGACTGACCAGCAAACCACATGCTGGCGATTAATCACTGTCATCCTAGCTATTAAGGAGGTCAAGGACTGGAGGACTGTGGTTTGAGGTCAAGTTTTTGAGACCCTTTCTTAGCCCATCGATGGTCTCTGTCGGAGACTCCAGCATCTGTGGTCATGCTGGGCAGGAAAGTCAGCAAGACACAGTCTCTTCATGGGGAAGTGAAATGTTGTGGCACATGCCTGTCATCGCAGCAACACTTACAAGCCTAAAGTAGCTGAAGTGCAGCTCAGGTGTGGGCCTGGGCAGCCAGGTAGAGTGCATTCTCTAAACAACCAGTGGAAGGCTGGGCTGGAGGAAGCTCAGCTCTACAGCACCAGCCAGGCCCATGAGAGGCACTGAGTTCAAAAGCCCTACTCATGCAAAAAATGTTCTTAAACAAAAGTGCAGTATGTTGAAGGATTGCCTATCACTACAAAGATAAAACAGATTATAACAGGTCACTTGTCATACAGCAGAGTTGTTTAATCTCATTGTTTTCTTTAATTTACATACATTACAAAAATCTGGATCCTAGCCACTTACTGGTGGCTCAAGCCTGTAATCCTAGCTTCTCGGGATGCTGAGATCTGAGGATTGCAGTTTGAAGCCGGCCCGTACAGGAAAGTCTGGGAGACTCTTACCTCCAATAAACTACAGTACTCAGAAAAATCCAAAAGTGGAGCTGATGGACATTTCTGGAAGGGACCAGAGGGTCTAGACAGAAGGAGCTATGAATCAGCTGAGGACATCACACAGCTGAGTTTATTTCAACCATACACAAGAGACAGGAAGTCTATTTTGGTTTGATAAAGAATTCTGGTACAAAGGTTTCACCTCAAAAATGACTCCAAGGTCAAAAAAGAAACCATGTAGATTTCCTGATGTGGGTATGGTTCTCAGAGATACAGTCTCTTTGTTATCCAACTTGCCTCAAGATGTTCACAAGCAGCTAATGGGTAGATTTAGCAGTGTTCTGTCTCAGGGGACATAAAGGCCTCAGGTCATAAAATCCACAGTGGGCTCATGCAGGAGTATAAGGTCTGGGTGTAGATGTAGAATGAGAACTCATTTCATAGAGATCAACTGTGTTTTCCACTATGAGCAGGAAGGAAATGTGGGCCTGTTAAAGGTGACTTCTTGAGAAATCACTATTTAATGACAATAAGCTGTCAGAAAGAGATTATGATCAGCTACATAAAATCTTTCTCTTCAAAGGACTGAAAATGGGTGTAATAATAGATTTTAATGACTTCTCCTAATGCCACACAAAAGGAAGATCATGTTTTGTTTGCCTACAAATTTAATTGTCTACAAAACAAGTCCTATTGGATATCAATATTTACCTAGACAAAGCTAGAGTAGTGGTACTGGCTTATGATCCTAATGTGGGAAGCTGAGACAAAAGTATCACATGTTCAAGGCTAACCTGGGCTACACAGGAAGATTGTATTTCCTTTTTTGAAATGCTATCTAAAATAAAGGTGTGCACACACCTGAAGTATTTATTGCCACTGTTATAGATAATAATAGGAACATGAACATTCATAGCATATCTCAGACACACTCATTACAACTGGCATAAAGAATATAAACCTGAAGAGCAAAGCACTCTGGAGTGCTGAGGCTGAGCATCTTACCTCTGTAGCAGTGCTCTGGTTGGCTCCATTTTCCAGCAAGTATTTGACCACATCAATGTGATTCTCCTGGGCAGCCATGTATAAAGGGGTAAAGCCATTCTAAGGACAAAGAACAAGAAAGAGGACATATATAATCACTTATGGAGTTGAAACCAGGGAAGAATTCCATGCAAGGAAAAGGAGAACATTAGGGTGCAAATCTTGAAAATGGTGAAGCTGAACAGTGAGTGTACTTGCACACTAAGCAAGGCATACCTATGTCTACCACTGTATTGTCAAACTGATATACAGAGCGGTTACAGTTTCATATGTTAGGCATTGGATACATTTCTTGTACTGTTTTTTACCTCCTCCCTCATCCCCCCTCCCTCTCCCCCTTTCCCTTTCCCCCCATGAGTTGTTCAGTAGATTTACACGAAACAGTTTTGCAAGTATTGCTTTTGTAATCGTTTGTCTTTTCTACCCTGTGTCTCTCAATTTTGGTATTCCCTTACAGTTTCCTAGTTCTAATACCTGTGTACATGGTTTCCAATGTACTTAGATAAGATATAATAGAGATAGTGAAGGTACGACCACAGGAAGGGCATACAAGAGAGCAGGACTACTCTTCATGCAATGTTCTCATTGGGATAGAAAGGGATAGAGGAGAAATATTTCCTTCATTCCCTGACTTGATTCTCATTTCTCATCACCTGCCACTGGTAAACTAAAGATACTTAGTATCTTAACATCTGTATAATTCAGACTGGGCATGGTGGCACATGTCTGTAATCTTAGCTACTGGGGAGACTAAGAACAGGAGGATTGTAGTTCAAAGCCTGCAGAATAAACTAGCAAGATCGTCATCTCAACAAATAAACCAGGTGCAGTGCTTCATATCTGAAATGCTAGTTGCATAGATCAGGGAGACTAAAGACAGTCTCAGGAAAAAACACAGACCCTAACTAAAAAACAGCTAAAGCACAAAAGGACTAGAACATGGCTCAAGTAGTAGAGCACCCTACCTAGCAAGCACAAGGCTCTGAGTTCAAATCCTAGTACTCCACTCAAAACTATGTATAATATTACAATATATTTATTATAGATCATATTTTCCCCAAAATAATACATATATAACATCAATAATATATAGACAATATGAGCTCATAAACTGATTTAATGGACAGTCATGTCTTGAATATACTCAATTTAGTTAATTGTCTTAGTGGAATAAATTACTGCTCCCACCAGAGCAGTTTGGGGGACATAAACTTGGTTAAAAATCAAAGTCATTTCTTTTAAAGCCCTTCTGAAATTCCGTGATCCATTCTGACATTCATCTCCTTGATAATTTATTAAAATCTGACACTGATAACTGAGCCATTTCTGGGCATAGTGCTGAAGATAAATTCAGGTATCTTCATGAAACACAATTGTGATGCCAAGCATTAACACATTCAGAAAAGTTTCACTGCTAGGCCATGATGCTAATTTGAAACTAAGTTTAAATTGGTAGGCTTCTTTTTGATGAGGATACTAGAAATATCCAAACCTTATTCAGGGAAAAATCAAAAAGTAACAAATGTATTAAATAAAGAAATTTTAATTCTTAATCTCTCAAAGCCTAGCAATTCCTAAAAACATTTTATAGTATTAAAGACAGATGAGTCAGTTAAGCATCCTATACATTAGTGAGAACAAGCTGAAAGAACAGATAAGCATTCAAAGATTATTTTTTTAATGGGAAGAAAACAGTTAATCACAACTTTATAGAAAAATAAATTCTGTATATAAAGTATGTATAAAGTATAAAACATCATTCAAAATGGCCAAGATCCAGGAATATGTAAATTGCATATGTGTATAAAATATAACTATCACAACTAGAATATGTAAAGGAATTCAAATTTTATTGTCAATGAAAATCAGAGGGGATTGGAGCAAGGCTAGTAGAGAGAAAAAGAGGAGGAGAATTTGCTCAGCATATATGGAAAAATAATAAAAGCCCACTGTCCAATTAATTTATTCTAGTTATTTGTAAAAAAAAAAAAAACATAAAATGTGCAGACTTTCAATGGTAAAAGAAAAAGCTAAAACCGAACAGGACATTTTGTAAGAGGAGAAGATTATCAAAGCTGGAGGATTCGGGACATCTTGCTTGCTGCCTCGCACACTTGGTAGAGCACAAGAAGCAGGTGAAATCCTGTGTATTTTAAGAATGCTGAGGAGGTGGCGGAAGGATGGAATTAGAGACTCAAAGGAAGGAAAAGCCAGGGAAGATGGGTGAAAACACCGAGTGGGTGTGGAATGGGGATCTTACATGACAAGTAGAAGGCAGGGATACAGGGAGACATAAAAAACAACAACCAACACTTTTAACAGCATACGATTTGCTAACATTTCTCCTCCAATAGAGCTTTGCAGATAGGGACAAAGAAAGGGAGACAAGGAGTGGTGAGCAGATGGGCAGGGAAGGAAGATTACCACCCTCAAGGCTTTACCTAGAAACACTCTAGCATTGGGTCTTAAGCAGTAGAAATTCTGTGGCTCATCAAGGAATCTGGAGGATCGGCGAGACACGGCCATCGGGACCTCACACTCCCTGACTTCCAGAACATACCTCAGGAACCTTGTTTCTGGAATACTGATCTAACTCTTCCCAGGCCTTGCTCAGCCATCTCCCCTGTCTCCTACTGGTATTTTAGCCAATGAATAGTGGCCCTTACATTCTTATCTCTGGAGCCCATAATCCATACTTTTCATAGAAAAAGGAACTTTGTAGCTGCAAGTTGAAGACTGTAGGATGAGGAGATGACTCTGAATTAGAAAAGGGAGGTAGTGGAAGAGGAGAGAAAGTCCCACACAGCTGGCCTTCGCAATGGAAGGAGGGATTTGATCTGGAGAGCGCAGTTCTACAAGCTGAAGCCTCCAGAAGAAAATAGGAATATCAGCACCTTGATTTTTACCTTTATAAGAGTAATTCCCAAAAGTGTGACATGAGGAATATGTGTTGATAATTAATGTAATGGAATCTGTAATAATTTGTGAGAACAGCAACAAGCATCAAGTACACATTCTATGAGTTGTTTCCTAGGGAAGGTGGGAGATGGAGAGGGACAGAACCTGAACAGGGGCACACTGAGTGTCCACTCCTTTTCTGTGAATGGAACTGGAAAACCCAAGAGAAGATGGAATGGCTGTGGTCTAGGGTCCCAGGATCAGCAACCCTTAACTACAGGGATTCTGAGAAGTCTTAACGTGGACCTGTTGTATTGTTCTAAAGATATATTCATTACATTTACTTAACAGCTTCTAATTTTTGAAAAGTCCTCATAAATGGGCCTCTTCTGCACTTCTGCCCTGAGACCTGCAAGTATTCAAGGTGATAGTGAAAAAAGAGAAAGTGATGTCAACAGGAAAATGTCAAGGCTGACAACAGATAGTATAAAAATGGGAAAGGATAGCAATAGGGAAATGTCCAGGTTAGAGTAGACCATGAGTGTCATTTGTGTGCCTGTAATACAACTCGTGTGTCAGGGCCTCCGACAGTGGAGAGAACAAAATACAAAGAACAATACTAAAAGACTGCACCAGTGTGGTAACTCAAGCCTATAATCCTAGTTACTTGGGAGGCAGAGAAAAAGGGATCACAGTTCAAGGCCAACAGGGACAAGAAAATGATAGAAATTCCATCCCAACCAATGACTGAGGGCAGCCGTGTCTGCCTGCCACCCTGGAAACACAAATGGGAGTGTCGAAGTCCTGGCTTGCCTGGGCATAAAGTGAGATACTAATCTTGAAAATAACTCACACACACTGGGCGCCGATGGCTCATATTTGTAACCCAGGAGGTTGAGATCAAGATACAAAGTCAGCCAGGCTGAGAAATCTGAGATTCTTACCTCCAAATCACCAGCAAAAAGCTAGAAGTGGAGGTGTGGCTCAAGTGGAAAAGGGGTAGCTTTGAGTAAAAAAACCTAAGAGACAGTGTCCAGGCCCTGAGTTCAAGCCTCAGGATTAACATGTGTGACAGGCATGCACGTGCACTCACACACACACACACAGAAAATAACACAAAAATGGCTGAAGTGGCCCAAGTGGTAGAGCACCTGCCTGCAAACTAGAGGCTATGAGTACAAATCCCAATATTGTCTAAATAAACAAAAAGATAAATAAAATTTAAAAGATTGAACTTTTGCTATGTATTACCCACTATGAGAAATGGTATGACAAAGTGTCCTCAAATTGTAGAGATCTCGTGCTCCAGTTTGCCCAGACATGTATCCTAGTGTCATGATTAATAGGGTGTCACCTTGGGTAATAAATGACATAATTCTATTCCTAATGCTTACAGTGGTGCTGCAACATTAGTATCATCATCATCATCATCATCATCATCATCATCATCACCATCATCATCATCATCACCATCATCATCATCCTCATTCCACTGAAGGCAGTTGAGAATCCAACACTTTGGTAAATTGGCCTATCTTATACGTTCTAATCTACAACTAGGATGCCAGTTCATGCGATGGAGTTAGGTCAGTTTATACTTTCTAATCTACAACTAGGATGCCAGTTCATGCGATGGAGTTAGGTCAGTAGGCTTCCATCTGTGTGAAGAATTTCCCATAGACAGTAACACCTGCATGGCAGCTACCTACCACCTTTCCCCTAATTCACAGGAGTCTCTGAGTGCAAAGACTGAGGAAGTGCATTAGAAGTTTATTACAGGGCTGGGAATATGCCTAGTGGCAAGAGTGCTTGCCTCATATACATGATGCCCTGGGTTCGATTCCCCAGCACCACACATTTAGAAAATGGCCAGAAGTGGCACTGTGGCTCAAGTGGCAGAGTGCTAACCTTGAGCAAAAAGAAGCCAGGGACAGTGCTCAGGCCCTGAGTCCAAGGCGCAGGACTGGCCAAAAAAAAAAAAAAAAAAAAAGTTTATTACAGGTGATGTAGAACAAGTGAACAGTGTGGAGCAGGGAATTCCAAGGTTCCGTTAGCATTTTAGCAAGTTCACTCTGGTAACAACAAATGCTTTGCTTTGGGGGTGTTTGGAGACCGGAATGGATGCTGGTGGCTAGTCAACATGGCATATTTACATTTGTGTATAGAAAAGCTGAACTCAAGCCAAGACACCAACTTGGTTAAGAGATATAAAGAGCTCTTTACTGTTGCAAACCACATCAAATAAGGCAATAAAGATTTACTATATACCCAAAGGCCTAGAAATTATCCTTCCATTTCTTACTGCTGTTTAACAAGAAATAGCTCACCAGAGAACTTGAAATACCCCGTTAAGTAATTAGGACAGAGCAGAGCAGTGTGTTAACACCAGTGTAAATTTTATAGGAAATCACTTATCTTCACATATAAATAGTTTAACCACACAGTGTTATTGGTCTCTGTGAATATACACAGGGGCTTTTCAGTATTTTGTATATCTATGTATTTCTAAAAGAGTCTGATTTCACAGAGGCATGAAAGCACATGTAGTCTCTATTGATATAAAACTCAAAGATTCCTAAAGCGTGGGTTGATATTTGAGTTGGTCCAACTACAGTATTAGCGGTTTCTTTAGTAATTCTAGAATAATTAGTGCATGACTCTATGACTGACCATTCATTTTATAATATATATACACACATAAATACACAGATATATACATATATAAATATATACTTGAAAATTATGTATATACATATACACACTTACGTATACATGATCATTAAGAAGTTGTAAAGGTTTTCAATTCAACATGTCAGTATATGAGTGCAAAGCATCTTGACCAGTGTCATCATCATTCATTCATTCACTCATTCATTCATTTATTGTTGCCAAGGCTTGAATGAGGCCATCTGGGTCTTGTTTTCTTGCTGAACTTTTTCCCATATGAATGGTCCTCTATCACTTAGCCACACCTCCATTTCTGTCCCTTGGCTGGTTAATTGGAGAGAAGAGTCTTGCAGATTTGTTTGCTTAGGCTAGCTTTGGGCTTTGATCCTGAGATCTCTGCCTCCTGAGTAGCTAGGATTCCCACTGTTTCTTGGCTCATAATTTTAACATAACCTCTGTCTACAGAAATGTATTAGTTACTCATTAGCAATTTTATTCTATGTTAGTCATTTAATAACCATGTGTTTGGTGACTTTTTACCATTAGGAGTTGTGTTTGGACTCAGTGACTGGAAGACCAAACACAAAACCTCTTTTTATGAGACCCAACGATACAGAGCTGAGACACACATGTTAGTTCAGTACTGAATTACACTTTAGTGAACACATATGATTCATTCTTGCTTAGCTATACATTGGACATGAGGAAAGCACCAAGAAGAACAGAGAACACAGCGGCATGAGGAAACCATATTGCAGGGTGCCGCTGGGAGTGACTCTCCGTGAACTGAGTCATGAAAACACCAAAATCAGTCATAAAGTCAGAAGAGGTATTTCACACAAAAGAAATCTCATCTCACCATGGAAGAGACACAGAAACCAAATAATTCAAGGCCTTGGGGAGAGAAGGCTGAGACACCAGGGACCAGTCTCCATCAGCCTAGCTAAGAAGTCTGGATTGTACCTTAAAAGCCTTAAAAATCATTAGCCTTGAAATAGGTGTTTCACACAAGGACACTGGCAATTTCAAGAGATTACATAACCAGGAATGGAAAGGAGAAACAGAAAATGGACAGGCTATATTCCAAAAGAGTGAAAAGAAAGCTTCTACAAATTCTAAATGAGATTTAGAAATATTAGAGTGGTTTTGGTAGTTTAAAATGTAATTTAGACCCAAGAACCGGTGGCTCATACCTGTAATCTTAGCCACTGAGGAGGCTGAGATCTGAGAATCACGGTTAGAGGCCAGCCCAGGCAGGAAAGTTCATGAGACTTATCTCCAAATAACCACAAGAAAAGCCAGAAGTAGAGCTGTGTCTCAAGTGGTAGAGCATTAGCTTTTTGCAGACAACTCACTAACAGTGAACGGGCCTTGAGTTCAAGCCCTAGGACCAAGTAGCACACTCACACACAAAAAAGTAAGTTAGTATTTACACTTAGTGATTAGAAATTTTAAAATGCTTTCATAGTCATGGATAATAATCCTCAAATATATGATTTATGAAAATCCAGAAATTTTTAGACAATTTAAGAACTAATAATATTGGTGAATTTTTATTCCATTTACAGTAGTAATATAACTCTAAGTTCATCATCAGGTTTTAGACATTGATGAGAAATTCTTTTAATGACTGAATTCTTTGGACACATTTGTAAACATGATGTAGCAGTGACTTATCTATCATATGTAGACATATTAAAACTTTGAAGCATCTTTGAAGCAAGTAAATGACATCATTTGCACGTCATTTCAAAGAAATGATGCAGAAACTAATAATATGAGCATGCAAAGCAACGAATGGCCCAGAGTGAATGTTTTAGACAAGGACCAAAGCTCTTAAACTATGATTATTACTATGAATATTTTAAGGAACATTATTCTGAATTTTGTTAGCACCTACAGCTTTATTCTTCCCTTACACAAATGAAAATGCATCACTTGGAGGACTTGAAATGATTATGTAAAATGACTTTTATTTAATACAGACTTAATATTCAATCTGTAGGATCTTTCTTATGGTACCAGATTTGTTTTCTTAAAAATTTTAACTCGGCACCCGACTTAGCAGTCTAAAATTAACCAATATGGCTATGACATTGTTCACACCTTCAACAGAAGAATGCCTAACAGAATTCACAGGATGTTTTTTTTTTAAAGGACACACAGAGAGAATCACAGGATACACATGTAGAAACATCTATAGCTCAAGACATTTCTATAATTGCTAAGAGCAAATATAGGTAAAATGTTCCCAGAGAACCAAGGACTTGGATGGGAAAGTCTGAGAATCTTACCTCCAATTTTCCACCAAAAACCCAAAATGTAACTGCGGCTTAAGTGGTAGAGTGCTAACCCCAAGCACACTGCTCAGGGACAATGCCCAGGCCCTGGGTTCAAGCCCCCAGAACCTGCAGAGAAAGTGAGAAAGCTATGCATCACTCAAGGAGTGCAGTTCAGGAAAGTGAAAATTCCCTTTTCTGAAGAAGTCTTCTGTCTTGCAGGAAGGCTGGTGTCAACATTTTGTGCTTGTCTGTTTTTCAAGGAAGCATTCCTTCATAGCCTCTATGAAAGGAGATAGCACCTAGGACTGGCTGGTGACCACAAACCTAGGTCCTAAGTCCCATTCTGGTTCTGCTCATCCATTTCTTCCTTTCAATGACTCTTATGAGAGATGAAGTTGGAAATCATCCCAGTGGTTATTATCACCAAGCTTTAAAGTCAGGGTGATTCAAATGATTTCCCTAACTACATTGTGATTGCACAGCTGCAAAGGATGTGAAAATCTAAGAGCACTCATTGTAGTCACCAAAATATAGACTGCTTTGTGTACTCTGTGGGTATAGTTGGGGAGAGTGACTAAATAAACACAGGATTCCGCACTCTTCTGGTAATTAATGTAGCTTGATCTTCTCTCCTGGGTCTTTTAGGTCCCGACAGGTCATCACGTGACTTGAGCCAATGAGCATGTAACCTTCTCTTGAACCCAATGATGAGTTCAAGTTTGCTCAAGAGAATGAAGTTGTTGCAGGCAGTGAAATTCTGTTTGGGGAAACTGGGACAAACCTGTCCTCATCTTTTCACTGTGAACTGAAAGGAAGTGTGGCTCCAATCTGAGGTCTACAAAGAAATCTAGACTGGAATACAGAATTTACTGCAATGGCAGAGAAAGCGAGCTCTAGAACTCAGAACATGACAAAGAAAGAACAAGATCCCATGGTTATGTATGAGCCACAGGGCAAGAGAAAGGGAAAGGTATCCTGGAGCTCACCCTCCCTATCTGAGTTTCCTACTCACAGATTAATAAAAGGTATTTTATTATTTATTTAAGTGCAAGATGATTTTTTCCTTACTGCCACTAAGCATAACTGCCTTTAATATAAACTCCAAACCAAAATATATTTTATTCTACTGTCCATTTCAAATAAAGCACTTTCCTGAAAGTCTAAAAAGCATTTTAAAATACATCACAGAATTGATCATTATGAAAAGCATAACTTACTGTGATTAAATATGCATTTTTTGTAGTCCTAAGACATCTGTAGATGTGACTCAAAGCAGTTTTCCAAAACCAGGCACCAGTGGCCCACGCCTGTAATCCTAGATACTCAGGAGGCTGAGAATCATAATTTGAAGGCAGCTCCAATACAAAAGTCCATGAAACTCATTTTTAATTTACCACCAAAAACCAAGAAGTGGAGCTGGGACTCAAGTGGTAGGGTGCCTTCCCTGAGAAAAAAGATAAGGGGCAGCATCCAGTCCCATTGGGTATACTGGATAGATGATTGATAGGTAAGTAGGTAGGTAGGTAGGTAGGTAGGTAGGTAGGTAGGTAGATAGATAGAAATGGATAGATACACTAGCTTTTCAAGAACCAAGTTAAACTACAAAACACAATGGATTACTTTCAATAAGAAAGTAAATTCCCTCTTGCAAGTGATAAGATTTTAAAATGCTTTTTTTTCTAAGCAAGCTGAAGACACGGTATATGATATTCAGTGTTAGGTTTGCATCTATTGTTACCACTGCATAAATAATACTACTTTGCATTTATATTGTTAACAGCTAGAGCTGTTAAGTGTATCTTGGATTATCATGCCATCACATAAAATTTTATTATAATAATTCATATTAGCTTCTTTATGATCATATGTCATAAATCATTGTAATGACCAAAACTAAAATTACTTTTTGCAAATGGATACCCTGAAAAAATGTTATAGGAATTGAATGTTTGTATTTCACAGATGAAACCTTACCATAAATTCTACTGGATATTTGAATATTGAAATAATTCCTTGGCACATTCTCTAAAGTTTTTCAATTTGCTGAACAACAGAGATTACAAGGCCAAGATTTCCAACATGTAGTATGATTTACTTGGTATGTAACAAGTGCTTTAAAATGTATATCATTAGGACCAAGTCTATAATCCTAGTTACATGGAACATGGGAGGTGGAGTTAAGAAGACAGCAGTTTGAGGCCAGCCCATGCAAACATTGATGAGATTCTCTAAACTCCAATAAAGTAGGTACTAGGAAATGGGTGCTAGCAAGAAGGAGGTGGCAGGGGAAAGGGGTAGATGAATGGAGGGGGAAGGAAGGGAAAAAATGCAGTCAAGAATTCACAGAGTTGAGAAAAATAGGGGAAGGGATGAATTGAAAAGGGAGTGAAGATGTTGAAGGGAGAGCATGGAGCAAGATGCACTGTTATACATGAACTGCCTTTTAAAATGCCAAAAACAATCAATATACAATCCTAAAAATGAGAATGTTGACAGGAGTGACATTGAACAAGATGTACCATTTTCATAAAATGCTTTATTGAATGGCAACTTCTTTGACAACTACTTTAAGATGGCAAAAATATTTTCTTTAAAAAGCCTGGTGTGATGCTGTATAACTGTAACACAAGCCATATGGGAGGCAGGGGTAGCAAAATCATTGTAAAAGCCTGGCTCCAGGCATAAGCATCAAACCCTACCTACATAAGAGAACTAGGAACATAGAAACAAAATAAAAATGTGTCACCTCCAAAAGCAAACCCACAGACATTGTCTTTAAAAATGTAAAATGCTGCTACTAAATCTTTATAAGCACATCTAATATCAGAATGCTATGTGATTCCTCTAGATCATGTTATTTAAAGTTACATTTCTTAGTGTTCATTCAACTGAAGACAGTAACATTGGCTTTGTTAATAGAGGGCACAATAGTATAACATCCAGAAAGTCAAAATCTTTAATCAAATGAAAAACATTGCTTCCATTAGCAATGTCAGTCATTTTTTGTCATTTAATGATTACTACTAAACTGATAGAGTACTTCACATGTCAAATCAAATTTTAAAATACGTTACCTGACAGCAAGCAGACACAAAAACTCTGCCGTAGTTCAAAGGGATTCTTATTTTTAAAATATTTCCAAAGTAACTGTTTCATTTCCTTTTGTTCCATCCCATTTGCCATAAATGCTTTCAATCACTCAACAGCAGGCAGAATTATGATGTGATTTTTTAACCTTTTGTCTGAATATTAGTAGTTGTGAATAGAATGAAAATAACACTTCAAATAATTTTATATGTATTACACTAAAATAAATGAGAACATCAAAGAAACATCAAGGGATATAAATAGGTTTAGAGATGTTCAAGCAACAAAGACTGGGTGTCGAACTCTTCCATTTATGAAGTACAGCTTTTTGTCCTTGCTGACTTAACACTATCCCAAGCTGTTTTAAAAGCTGCTAGGGACTTAGAGCAGGTGGTACTCCTGGCAAGTGCTGAGATCAAGAACAGAATTAAACCCCAAGTGATATACTTAAATATTTAACAGCTGCTTAACATGCTCTAGTTCACAGCTTGCCAAAGATACAACTTCAAGTAATGAGTATTTTCTATGAAATTCCAAAAGATTCTTAGAGATGACACGTAGATCCCTTCAGGCAGACTCGCTGGCTTAGTGTCCTTTGGTGTATGTTTTTTATAAGGTAAGTTGAAACATATTCACATTCATGTCCTATTGTATGTTGTTAAGATGAGCCTGCATGTAAGGTAGGGTCAAAGGAATGTAGTTGCAGAGATTCAGCTGTGACCAGCTGAATACACAGGAATACACTACTGTCACTGAACAGTTGGTATTTTGTTAGGGGCTGGTAGCTTTAGTATAGCCTGATTTGTGGTCATTTGAATAAATTCCCAGGTGTGGGATTGCTGGGTCATAGAGAAACTCTATGTTTAGTCCTCTGAGGAACCTCCATACTGCTTTCCAGAGTGGTTGAAACTCAACTGTACATTCCCACCAACCATGTAGTGGCATTCCCTTTGGCCACATCCCTGCCAGCATCTGTTCTTGTTAGTTGTCATAATAGTGGTCACTCTAACTGGCGTGAGATGGAATCTCAACGTTGCATTTCTTTAATGGCCAGAGATATTGAACATTTCTTCATGTGTCTATTGGACATTCTTACTTCTTCTGAGAAGTCTCTCTTTAAGTCCTTAGTCCATTTATTAATTAGGTAGTTGTTTCTTTAATGGTTTATTGGTGGGGGGGTAACTTTTGAGCTCTAAGTGTATTTTAGGTATGAGACCCTTGTCTGATGCATAGCTAGTAAAAATCTTCTCCCATTCTGTGAGATTTCTATTTATCTTGCTAGCTCTGCCCTTTGCATATAGAAACTCTTCAGTTTGATGCAATCCTATTTATTCAGTCTTTCTTTCTCCAGGCTAGTGCCCTATCACTTGAGCCACACTTCCTCTTCTAGCTTTTTGCTGCTTAAATGGAGGTAGGAATCTTATGGGCTGTTATGTCCAGGCTGACTTTGAATAGAAATCTTCAGGCCACAGTCTCCTGAATAGCAAGTATGACAGGCATGAGGCACCAGTGCCCAGTATTTTCTTACCTATTTTTAACTCAGCTTTTATTTTGTTCTGAATATCTTTCTGACTTGTCTCAAATTTTAAGGACGGATGACTTATCTGATGGATAATTAAATACCTGATATTCTAGAATTTTCATTGGAAATCACTCATTTGCAAACACTGATATAGCTCCTGCTAAGGCCATGCAGTCTTGTTCTTGAGAACTTTATTTGCAAAGACAAAATATACATATGCATATATATCATAACTGATAAGGACTGATAAAATGTTATTGACACCACAATAACAGGTCAATGGTAATGTCTTTCTTTAAAAAATACAATTATCACCAACAATGAAGTAGGGTTCCCTTTTGGCCACATCCCCTCCAACAATTGTTATTATTAGTTTTCTTGATATATGACATTCTTGCTGGGGTGAGATGGAATCTCAATGTTGTTTTGATTTGCATTTCCTTTATGGCCAGTGATGTAGAGCATTTTTCCATATGTCTATTGGCCATTCTCATTTCCTCATCAGAGAAGTTTCTTTGTAAGTCTTTAGCCCACTTGATGAGGGGGCTGTTGGTTCTTTGCAGTTTTGTTTTGGAAGAAGGTAATTTTTTTAGTTCTGCATATATTTTAGAGATGAGGCCTTTGTCTGTTGAATGTCCGGTAAAGATTTTCTCCCAGTCTGTGGGCTTTCTGTTTATCTTGAGAGCTATGTCCTTTGCCGTGCAGAAGCTCTGGAGTTTGATGCAATCCCATTTGTCCAACCTTTCTTTGATTTGTAGCCTTTCAGGGTCTTTGTTAAGGAAGTTCTGTCCTGTGCCAAGGAGCCCAAGTGTTTCTCCTACTCCTTCCTTTAGTGTCTTCAGGGTGCCTGTTTTGATTTCAAGGTCTTTAATCCATTTGGAATTGATTTTGGTGCAGGGTGATATATAAGGATCTAGTTTTAGTTTGTTGCATGTGTTGAGCCAGTTTTGCCAGCACCACTTGTTAAAGAGGCTATCTTTCTTCCATACTATTGTTTTAGCTCCTTTATCAAAGATTAAGTAGGCATAGTTCTGTGGGTTTAATTCTGGGTCTTCAATTCTGTTCCATTGGTCTTCAGGCCTGTTCCGGTGCCAATACCAAGCTGTTTTTATTACTATAGCTTTATAATACAGCTTGAAGTTGGGTATTGTAATTCCTCCAGCACTGTTCTTTCTGCTTAGGAGTGTTTTTGCTATTCTAGGTCTTTTATTGTTCCATATGAATTTCTGGATTGCTTCCTCTATTTCATTAAAGAATGGTGTTGGGATCCCTACTTCATTGTTGGTGGGAATGTAAACTGGTTCAGCCACTCTGGCAAGCAGTATGGAGATTCCTCAGAAGGCTCAATATAGAACTCCCCTATGACCCAGCAGCCCCACTGCTGGGTATCTATCCAAAAGACCACAAACAAAATCACAGTAATGCCACCAGCACAACAATGTTCATCGCAGCACAATTTGTCATAGCGAGAAGCTGGAACCAACCCAGATGCCCCTCCATAGATGAATGGATCAGGAAAATGTGGTACATTTACATAATGGAATTTTATGCCTCTATCAGAAAGAATGACATTGTTCCATTTGTAAGGAAATGGAAGGACCTGGAAAAAGTTATACTAAGTGAAGTGAGCCAGACCCAAAGAAACATGGACTCTATGGCCTCCCTTATTGGGAATAATTAGTACAGGTTTAGGCAAGCCATAGCAGAGCATCACAAGGCCCAATAGCTATACCCTTAGGAACACATAAGATGATGCTAAGTGAAATGAACTCCATGATATGGAAACAAGTGATATATCACAGTTATAACTACTTTCAACGTCCTATGTATATGTGTAGTTTCTATTATTGATGATGTTTTGTATCACCCTCCTATGTTTGTACCTACACTATCTCTGTAATCTTATCTGAGTATATTGGAAACCGTGGTTACTGGTATTGGAAGTAGGAAATTCAAAGGGAATACCAAATTCGAGAGACACAGGGTAAAAAAAGAGAAATAACTACAAAAGCAATACTTGCAAAACTGTTTGGTGTAAGTGAACTGAACAACTGGGCGGGGGGGAGGGAAAGGGGGGGAGGGAGGGGGGCATGAGGGACAAGGCAACAAACAGTACAAGAAATGTATCCAATGCCCAACGTATGATACTGTAACCTCTCTGTACGTCAGTTTGAAAATAAAAATTTGAGAAAAAAAAATACAATTATCTTGGACTTACATAGTCATGTAAAATTATAAACAAGCCACTTACTAAATATTTTAGGTTTCGTGATATCTTAGCTGTAATTTCTTCCAATTTCAAGATAGAATAAAAAACTAGCATCCAGCTTTTTTCTACCATTTACACTTAGATAAATGAACATTAAGACAATGTAATTGCATCAATCTTACTTTGAACGTTGAAAACAATGCTTTATCTTACTGTAAGTGAAATCATTTCATTTATAATTTATATAAACTTACCATTTCTTTTCAGGTGTGCATCCATGTGTTTGTGTGTGCATAAATGTGTGTTTATCATTCTGCTAATTTTTTTACTGTGATCATCACAATGCTGTGCAAAATTGGCAAATATATATCCTAGTACTCAAGTGGCTATGGAAGATAGATTCTTGAATTTCAAGCCAGCCTGAGTGTGTTGTTTGAGATCTCAAAAGATAATAAGAACTGGAGAATAAGATTTGGGAGACTTCAGTTCAAGGAAGCTTGAGTAAAAATATTTTAAGAGACACATTTTCAACTGAGAGCCAGATATAGTAGCTTAAGCCACTATGTTATTCTAGCTATAATAGCCTAAAATTGGTAAGCTTTGGCCTTGGCTATGCCCAAGCAGGAAGTAAGACCTTATATCAATAACCAGAGCCAAAAAGGTCTAGAGGTGTGGCTCAAGCAGTAGAGGGTAATGCCTAGCAAGCATAAAGCTCTTAATTCAAATGCCAGAAGTGCCAAAAACAAAAAGAATGGGTGTCCTGACTTCCTTTCATTTCTGGTCAAATATAGGCATCTGTCTTTAGGGCATTTGTTTGTACGAAGAACATTAACATTTCTATTTTTAATGGATTCTTATTAAGAAAGAACTATAAGAATATATTTTAGGGATTAAATCATAAAAAGCATAAATATTAAAAACTTTTTTGGGGAGAGAGAGAGAGAGCAGACTGGCCAAGTATGTAAGAGAGAGAAAGAGAGGTAGAGAGGGAAAGAAAGGAGAAAGAGAGAAGACAGAAAGAGGAGATGGAGAGAGAGAAAGACAGAGAGTGGAGAGGAGAAGAGAGGAGAAAGAGAGGAGAGGAGAGGGGAGAGAGAGAGAGAGAGAGAGAGAAAGAGAGAGAGAGAGAGAGAGAGAGAGAGAGAGAGAGAGAGAGAGAGAGAGAGAGAGAGAGAGAGAACCGAATGTTCCATTTTGCTCCTGAAGCCAAGGATAGCATATGGAATGACTCAGGGTCATGCGTGCCCTGGCCAACTGTGTGTAGGCTTCCTTCTCTTCACAGTCCAATTAAAGTATTCGTGACAATGGGCGAGGGCCAAATGAAGAGAAAACTATTGGAAACGGCATTTGAAAAGAAAGGTATTTATCATATAGTGAGTGCATGGACCCCGAAGTTCTGGGGGCATAACCAATGGCAGTATAGTGTTGCCACTGGCCTTCATAGCTGTGGTCTGTAGAAAAATCTGGAGGCTAAAATAAAATCTAATCCTGTTTGAATTACAAATAAAAAAGTTTGTGGAAATAAAATTTCCACTGAGGGGCCTATCTTGGCTGTGGTAAACAATGCTGCAAGGAACATAGCAATATTGGTGGCTTTAGTGTGGCCTGGTTTGTGGTCACTTGAATAGATGCCCAGAAGTGGGATTTCTGGGTTGTAGGAAAACTCTATGTTTAGCTTTTTGAGGAACTTCCATATTCCTTTCCATAGTAAAATTTATCTGATTTGGGGAGGAGAAGGGAAAGCACAGAAATGGTGGGACAACTTCCACAGACGAATGCATCCAAAAAATATGGTACTTATACACAATGGAATACTACATAGCGATTAGGAATGGTGAAATATTGTTATTCGCAGGGAAATGGTCAGAACTCGAACAAATAATGTTGAGCGAGACAAGCCTGGAACACAGAAAACAAAGGGGCATGATCTCCCTGATAAATGACTGTTAACAAAGGGACACAGAGAGACAGTAGAGACCAAGTCTGTGAATACTATATATGTTCTTGATACATTGTATATTGTATATATGTCAACCTGACCTAGAGAAGGGATAGAAAAACAGGACGTAAGATATCACAAGAAATGTACACACTGCCCTACTAGGTAACTGTACCCTTTTTGCACAACACCTTGTAAAAAATTTGTGTTCAATTAATAAACAAATAAAAAAAAAGAAATGGTGGGACAAAATGTGAACCCATTCAGCAGTGAAACCCACCAGATGCTATTTTGGAAATGAATTATACAACTTTGGAGGGAGAGAAGTCGGGAGGGAAAAACTGGGAGAGAATGAGGGAGGGAGTGACACTGCTCAAAAAGAAATGTATTCATTATCTGAATCATGTAACTGTAACCCCTGTGCACATCACCTTTACAATAATTTTCTAAAAATACAAATTTCCAGAATTTTAAGGAAAAAAGATATTACAAAGCAGGGAAATGGAATTGAAAACCTAAAAGTCAGGTGTCAAGAGTCATGCCTGTGATGCTAGCTATCCAGAAGTTGAGATTGAGAACCAAGGTTCAAAGGTAACCCAGGAAAGAAAGTCCATGAGATATTTATCTCCAATTAACCATCATAAAGTCAGAAATATAGCTGTGGTTCAAATGATAAAGTACTACACTTGAGCAAACAAAGTTAAGGAATAATGCCCAGGCCCTGAGTTCAAGCTGAGAGACTAGCATAAGAGCGTGAGAGAGAGAGAGAGAGAGAGAGAGAGAGAGAACTGCCCAAAATTCTGTGTTCCAGTTACTTATATTTATTATTACATTAATATTTACTGTTAAGAGTAATTTTAATACACAACAAACTAACTCTTACTAATGTAGACTATACATGCACATACATGTTTAGCATCCAATTATACAAAATCCTAAATCTACATATACGAGAAGAAAAGGTATCTGTAGCTGGGTGTTCATGGTTCATTGGAGATAAATATCTCATGAATTTTTCCTTAAAATTCTGGAAATTTTATTTTCAAAGTCTTTTTTACTTGCAATTTAAGCAGGATTTGATTTTTTTATAGCCTCCAGATTTTAGTGACTCAGGAGACTGAGATCTGATAGTGAAGGTTCTGAGACATTCCAGGAGGACAAATCTTAATGACTTTAATCTCCAACTAACCAGAAAAAACAAAATCCAGAACTAATGTGTGGCTCAAGTGGTAAAATTCCAGCTATGAGCAAAACAGTCAAGCATGAGACCAAGGCCCCTTATTCAAGCCCCAATACTGTCACCAAATGACAAAAACATAAAATACAATTCTGTCTCCAAGAAGTTTATCACCTTGAGATATATTAATGATAATCCTGAGATAGGAAAATAGGGACAGGCCAAGATGTCAAGAAAAATTACTTCCAGTATTCACAGAAACTTAACTCTGAGACTATGTTAATTTTGTTCAAAGTATAACTCCTTTGAGAACAATACAGAATTGGAATAGGGATTTTTTTTAAGATCACAGTTTTTTAGATCATAGTCTTCTAGATTTACAAAGTGTCCAAATGACCTTACACACAAATGGAAAGCATTCTGGCATGCTGATGTTGGACTGTTTAAATAATGTTACAATGTCTGGGAAAGGCTCTGTAAAAAGTGCCTGTGTTAGAAAGGAGTTATTCACAAAGTAAATTACAATCCTTCACCAGCTCTAATTTGACTTCCAGTCTCATTTGCTGAGGTCTTAAGCCCTCCCTCCCCACCAAAGAATCCAGTGGACTAAAAACCAAGCCAGAGAGACTCAGGGTCAGGAGCAATTCTTATCATCATCCTGAAGAGTGGCCACGTAGAGACCACACTACTAACACTACTGAAGACAGAAACAACACATGAACACACATCTGTTCATGGTTATTTTAACAGCCATATACTGTCATTGAAACCTCATGAATCCATCCTCATGACAATCTAGAATTCTTTTCCATAAAGTAAGGGCCATTTCTCTGTCCAAACTGGTGCTGTGCTATTTGACAAATGACAAAGATTCTTTGCCTGGCCAACTTTAGTCAAAGCTTCTGAATCTCCTCCCAGACCCATCTGTGCATTTCTTTATTGTTATTATTCTTTTCAACTGCAGTTTTGGCAGAAAATCCCAACACGTCAGTTTACTCAGAACACCCTATCTTCCTAATGTGACCACTCGCAGTACCTAATCAAAATCCCCATCCTGTAACATCTCCCAGCTATCTAACTGCCACAGCCTGCCTTCAGCAAGAACCACCGGAGGCATTTTACCCAGAATCGCCCCTACTCCTGGTGTTTCCTTTTGGCAGTTTACCATCCACTGTTCCCATACTGCTTCGTGTCTACAAACTCTCACTTGCCAATTCAATCACTGCCTTGGGAGTCAAGCCCAGTGTTTTGCTTCCAAAGCAAGCCCCCCATGCCTGCAGTGAAGGTCCTGAAGTCTTCCATCCTTTAATGAGTACCACTGGTCATTTTTCTTTAATACATTTGGAGGTAACTGTTATATGCATCTTGGAATTTAAACAGAGAATGCAGAAAAACCCATCAATATGGACTTTCTTATAACCAATCAACTCCAAAAACATTACTGAATATTCATTCCTTGGAATGTTTTGGGGTTTTCTAAATGTCTTATTTCAAAAACCACATTAGAGCTGAGCATCAATGGCTCTTGTCTATAATCCTAGTTACTCAGGAGGCTGAGGATTGAGGTTTGAAACCAGCCTAGGCAGGAAAGTCTGTGAGACTCTTATCTCCAATTAACCAATCAAAAGCCAGAAGTAGATGTGTAGCTCAACTGACAGTGCAGTAGTATTGAGCAAAGAAGCTACGGGACAATGCCCAGCTCCTGAGATTAAGTGCCAGTACTGACACATACACACACACACACACACACACACACACACACACACACACACACACCAAGTTAGCAGCCCATTTCCAAATAATTCATAATTGTAAACTACTCTCCTATTCAGTGCCTTGTATTAAGATCTCAGAAGGATAGAGAAGGTAGCATTTGGATACAAAAATTCATAATTTATATTTTAAGTTTGAGATTTTACATTTTCTTTGTGGTTCTCAAAAAGAAGTGAGTCAAACTGGGCACAGTGGCTCGCACCCATAATCCCAGCTACTCAGGAGGCTGAGAGCTGAGGATTGCAGTGTCAAGACACCCAGGCAGAAAAGTTTTGGTGAGACTCTTAACTCCAATTAATCACTCAAACACTGGCAGTGATGCTGTGGTTCAAAGAGGTAGAGCTCTAGACTTGAGCAAAAAGAGCTCAGAGACAGTGTCCAAGCCCTGAGTTCAAGCCCCATGATAAACAAAAAAGAAAAAGAAAGAAAAGGAAAGAAAGTGAGTCTCCAACTCACAATAGTCTGTCAGTCCACCTGACACCAAATGCTCCCACATAGAGGTCTCTATCTGAAGTAAGACAGGACTGAGGGGAATCTAGCATTGGCAAGGACTCATGTTCACCTTTTTGACCCTAAATCCATGCCTTTTGGGATTTGTTCACATACATCATCTAGTACTCATTTTACATATATTGCATTCATGTATTTTAATTACAATCATTAAATTATCTTTAGAAAGTACTATGTCATGTTACATTTTTGTCACAGGATAATGGTGGCTAACTAAATTCAATATAGTAAATAATACCACAGGCCTTATCATATGACGTGGGCATATAGAAACACATTTCACAAATTGATTCCTTTTTTCCCCCTGCACAAACGTCTTCACAATATATAATCAACTCAAAACTGTTTGTCAAGATTCTCCCCAACATAAACCTCAAACTGAACTAACAAAAGATTAAGATTCATAATTATGATATAAACTTCTTTGGAGACCTGTTATAACCTGGTATGATCAGGGTCATAAAGAAAATACTCATTGGCTCTGACAACACAATACTAATAGGATTTCAGCTTCTTATTCTTGAAACTTCTGAAACGCATAGACACTTCCAGCAGCCATCATCTAATAACTGATATCATAGCTTTTTAACAAGGATTTGTTGGGTTTGCCTCCTGCCAATTTGTATGACATGATCAGGGCCAACAAGTCATTTTGAGAAATGCTACCTTGTTCTTATAGATATTAGTTGCACTGATGTATATGTGAATTTCCTGTTGTGTAAGAGAAATCATCTAGGAACAATTGAACTTTATCAGCTTTCATTTCCATGCTACACTGTTGACATGGGCATATAGGAAAACCCCTACTTAGAGAAACTTCCTGAAACATCTTCACCTGGTTTTCTTTTGTAATCTCTAAAATGATAATTCTCAAAGTGTGATTGTGAGTATCAATACCATCTGAAAGCTTGTGGAAACGGACAATTTCAAATCTACCTCTAAACAGTCAGAAGCTATGAGGAGGAGCCTAGAAATAAATGTTTCAACACGCTCTGAGATGATTGTGTTGCAAGCTATTGTTTGGGTAAAAAAAAAAGATGCTATCTTCCAATAAAACAAAAGTATTTTTGTTTTCCTTTCTGTTGGACAATACTGGATTTGAATTCAGGGCTTTGTGCTTGGGAGGCAGGCACTTTCCACATGGGCCACACCCCTACTTTAGATTGTTTGAGGATAGGATCTGGTGTTATAAATACCTGGGATTAGGGGCTTTACTTTGCCTCACCTGGCCTGTACTTTTGATTTTCCTTTGTAATACCAGGCATCAAACCCAGGGACTCATGAAAGCAAGGCAAGTGTTCTACCACTGAGCTACCCCCTCACTCCTAGTCTTCACTTTTTTTTTTTTTTTTTAAACCAGTCCTGGGACTTGGACTCAGGACCTGACCACTGTCCCTGGCTTCTTTTTTTGCACTCTGCCACTTGAGCCACAGCGCCACTTCTGGCCGTTTTCTGTATATGTGATGCTGGGGAATTGAACCCAGGGCTTCATGCATAAGAGGTAAGCACTCTTGCCACTAGGCCCTATCCCCAGCCCTCCTAGTCTTCACTTTTGTAGCAATATTTCTCTCCAACTTAAGATGCTATTATACCTTATAGAACATACAAGTGCTCATTCTCCATGGTATCTTAAAAAAACACTTCTATTAAGTAAAGGTTTTAGACTAAGACATATTTTTCTATTCACATTAAAACAGGTATATATTTAATTGAGTTTGTATTATAAGGGAAAATAAATATAATGATGTGAAACATTATATTACAAAGAAAAATTTTAATAATCATGGAATGATTTCAATTTTTTCCTTATAATCAAAGAAAATGGAGTTCCTTTTACCTTTAGTATTTCCTGGGTCTGGAATTGTGCTTACCTATACAACCAGAGCTCTGTTTAACTCATGAATGAATATCACAGGTGATAGATAATTCTGCACAGTAATAGAGATATCCTCAGGAATGAAGAAATGAGCTAACCTACTTTGCCAATATCCCCTGAGAGGTGGCATGGTTGGGTTTGCTTGTTCTGAATGTTGAGAATTGAACCAAGAGCCTTCCATATACTGAAGGAATGCGTTTTATTACAATGATATCCACTCAATTTCTATAGGCATATGTTATAGATAGCAAGAATAGAGTTACAAGCCAGGTGCTTAGGCTCCCCTTTGAAATCCTAGCTATACACGACGAAGCTAGGATCTAAGAGGATCACAGTTTGAGGACAATCTAGGCAGATAATTTTGCCAGGTTCCATCTCTAAAATAACCAGCAAAAAACAGGTCTGAAAGCCTGGCCCAAGTGGAAGTGCTGAACAAACAAGTCAAGTAAAGGCCCTGAGTTCAAACCCCAGAAAAAGAAAAAAAAATAGCCCACTGAAATAAAACCAAAACAAAATAACCAATGCATTGGACAAAACATTTTCTCTTCTTTACCAGAAAAAAAAAAGATGCAGTATAATTTGATAAATTTGATGTTTTTCTGAGTTTCACTATGATTTATATTTTCTTTCTATTGCTCTGTAGACCCTAAGGCTGTGAGGAGAATTTGCCTGTTTTCTAATTTCTAGTAAAGCCCACATTTGGTTGTAAGATAACCAAGGTGGTGTGATTCTCACTTAATATCAGACTCTTCACTAGAATGCAATTTTTTCAGTCTTTTTTGTTAGAATTTAAGGAGAAAAAATACTTTTATAAAGCAACATGGAACTTACATGAATAATTTATATTACACAGATGTCACTCAGTCCAAAAGAATCACTTTATATTCTCTTAAATCGACAGTGATGGTCTTTCATTTTTCAAGTGCTTTGTTATATTAAAAGAGAGATCATAATGCATCAAAAATTTTAAGTAATTTCATGAGTTCCAAAGATAATTCGGGTAAAATAAATAACAGAAATCTTTATAATAAACTTATCTTCCAAGCAGTTATCCAAGCCCTTTAGCTCAACTTCACAAAATGGTTCTAATATACACAAAAATAAGACAAAAATCAGAATGTAATACCTGAGACTGAGCATTTATGTTGGCCCCTTCCTTAACAAGGACTTTGACAACCTCCGCCTGTCCAGCCAGAGATGCAATGTGAAGAGCAGTGTTTCCCTTCTGTGTTGGAGAAACAGAATAGAAAAAGTTAAAGGGTTCCAAATTTTATCAAAGTGTGCAAGCATTTTCAACTTTGCTGGTATTCTGACTGATTAAAAGATGTCATTTTATCAAAATATTAATAAAAAATCTCTCTTCTATCTTTCCTAATACTAGTATAGTGTTGAGAACACAGAAAGACCGAGTTCCCACTAAACAAAGAGAGCAAATGTGTGTGCATAAATGAGTTTGTGTACATGAATATATGTACATGTGTGTGCATAAATGTGTGTGCATGAATGTGGGCATGTGTGCGTGTGCAGAAATATGTAACTGTGTTTCATGGGATTTTTTATCAACAACCAAGGAGATCTACTGCACAGAAACATTAGCTTTTTAAAAAAGTTTACAGAAACACTGATTATATTTTGCCTTGCAAAGGACCCTAGGGAATCTTCGTGGTAGACAAAATGTCTTTTATCAGAGCTATGTTTCTTACTAGAAGGGTAGGTTGCTGCTCAGATAGTTTGAAGAATGAAAAAATAAATTTTGCTTCAATCATTCTACTAGTGATTCCTAGCATTTGCTAAAACAAAAGTTATCATATACTACAAAAATCACAAATGAGAAATGATTTAAATATTTGTGAAAGTATAAACAGACCAAGAGATTAAAAAATAGTCATGAAGTAATTAAAGAAAAAGAAACAGAAAGAATGAAAGTAAACAGAAACCTGTAGATTCAACTTCACAAAGTTCTTATTCTGTTATGAACTCACTTGTGGAACCATTATACAAAAATATTTTTAGTTATCAATACAGGTTTAAATATAATGTAACAAAAGCAGCATCAACAAGACAGCAATGGTTCCTAGTTATATCAAATGTTTTATACTTCTTTACAAACATTATATTGATAAAATCTAATCTTATACTAATTATTCAATAAAAGACCCCAGACTCTTTCTATTAGAATATGAAATGTGCTACATATTGTCATATCAGGCAAAATGAACCTAATAAAAGTTATATCATTTCAACTGAGGCATGAAAGTTATATGTTCATTTCACTGAGAAGTTTATCCCATCATTAAAAAAAAATGAATTTACCAGCAAGGCACTGGTGGCTCACTCCTGTAACCCTAAGCTACTCAGGAGGCTGAGATCTGAGGATCGCAGTTCAAAGCCAACCCATTCTTACCTCCAATCAACCACCAGAAAATTGGAAGTGGCTTTGTAGCTCAAAGTGGTAGAGCACTAGCTTTGAGCAGAAAAAAAAATAAAAAGAGATCAGGGATAGTGCCTAGGCCATGAATTCAAGCTCTATGACTGACAATTAATTAGTTAATTAATTTTAAGTGAATTACCTTAGGAAAACAGATGCTACTGTCTACAAAGGAAAACGTTAATCTAGTCTTCTTTGTGAATCAAAGGAGGAAAGACTATACATTAGAAAATCATTTTACAGATTGTGTGACTCTTGTATCCACATGCAAACTTGGTAAAGTGCAGTGAAGATTTCAAATTTATCGCTGCATGGTTAACAATTTCATTGTCCTAGTAGACTTCTGAAATAAACAGCTGGAGAAAGAAGCTTTCAATCACTTCCCACCCTCTAAAGAAAATGAGTTGTCATGGTATGGACAGCACTGTACCTTCGTGGCAGAATCCACCGAGGAACCTCTGCCCAGCAGCTCCTGAACCAGCCCCACGTGGCCTTCCTTGGCAGCCAGATGGAGAGCGTTGAGTCCATTCTGAGAGAGGAACAAGAAAGCCTTGGAATTAGAGATATGGGAAGATGGCACACCCATTCCATTCTCACGCACAACCCAGAGAACCGGGCACATTCTCTTCCCTCCTTTTTCATTTACATTAACGTGAATCCATTTAATTCAGAGAAACCGATTTTCAGTGTATATGATTCAGAAAGGTAAAAAGGCACGGGTTCATTAGAAACATGAGATGGCAACTTCAAGAAACTGATTTCGTGCAGAAATATCTCAGTACTCTTCCAGTGAGTTTTAAAAAGAGTAATTCTGTATCGTTTGTTGTGTTGGCCAAAATTAAAATTCTCTGTCCAGTTTCTGGGACATCTAGAGATTAAATAGATCTTACTGTTTAACAAATTGGTGAGGATTTTCCCCATTTATAAAGTGATACACCAATTTTAAGGCAACACACCTGCAGTGTTACATTATACTTGGAACACATTTAGCATTGTTACTAAACAATTTTCTTTACAAAAATTAAAATTTATCTTCTGATTTCTGATGTATTAAAACATATGGTTCTCATCTGTCCAAACGGTATTGAAAGACGTTATGTGGTCCTCACTACCTTAACCTGACCTGCTAATTCAATGCAGTCCTTCCAAATAACAAATCTTCACAGAAATACACATCCAAACAAACAAAAAAGAAAAGAAAAAGAAGAAGCAGCCTCCTAAAACTCATTTGAAATGACAAGACTCAAACTAGCCAAAGCATTCTTAAAGTGAACAAAGCTGGAAACATCACACTAAAACATATTTCACACTTCAAAGCATAATATAATGGTATAGTTACCAATGTTGCAGAACACTGGCACAGACACAGACTTATGGGAGAGAAAGAACATGGCGCCCAGAAATAAACCAATACATTTAGAGCCAACTGGTTTTGGACAAAGTTGCCAATAACACACATATGGAAAAGACAGTCTTGCCAGGCGTCAGTGGCTCACACCGGTTATCCTAGCTATTTGGTAGGCTGAGATCTGAGGATGGAGGCTCAAAGCCAACCCGGGAAGGAAACTTCATGAGACTCTTATCTCCAATTAACCATCAGAAAGCCAGAAGTGGTGCTGTGGCTCAAGTGGTAGAGTGCTAGCCTTGAGCTGAAGAGCTCAGGGATAATGCCCAGAATTCAAGTCCCACAATCAAAAAAAAAAAAAAAAAAAAAAGACAGTCTTTTCAATAACACCCAAGAAAACAAGTTATCTGCAGGCTAACAATCTCAGCAGTGAAAATAGTCAACTCAAAATTATTTAAAGACCTAAAAAAATATAAAACTCCCAAATTACAAAACCACTAGAAGAAAATATAAGTAAAAGATGACACTGGTTTGCAGAAGGACTTCTTGAATGAATAAAACCTGAAATGCATAAGGTAACACAAGTAAAAATAGTCACATGTCATTACATCAAACCGGAAGGGTTCTGAATAACAAAAGAAATAGCAGATTGAAGACAATTTATGAAATAGAAGAAAATACTTGCAAAGTATATATCTGACAAGGAGTTAGTGCATAAAATATTTAAGAAACTCATTATCAAAGGATATTGTTATATAACCAGAAGATTGTTATATGTATATTTAAAGAAGCAAATGTTTCAAGTATTAGTACCAATTGTTTATGTAAAGTACAAGTTAGGATTGCAGATATTTTATTCTATGTTATTTTTCCTCATTTTTGTCCAGTTATTAGAAGGGAAACTCATCTGTTTTGATGGTTTGGGCAACCTCATGCTACTAACCAAAAGTGACCAGTGCCATATAGTCGGAATTTTTGTTGTTTTGCCATCAAAGAAAATAGACTGGGCAGAAATGCATGCCAGTGTTTTTCTAGTACTTTCCCAATACTGTGCACATTAGAAGCCTAAGTCCTTTCCATATCAAAACATACAAAACTGCTAGTTTTTCTTTATTACAACATTAAACATAAGCTTGCAGAGATCTGGCTTGAGTCTTTTTTGAGAGAAGTTATATGTAATAGACACTGTGACTTGCTATTCCCTAGATTAATATCAGGATAGATATTCAATTAGGTCACCAGAAAGCAATGTGTCTGGAACACATTATCTTTGCTCCCTACAGAAATGTCTTTGCTCCATTATAAAATGTCAGTACACATTTGCTTTCTCCATAAGGTAGATACGTGAGACGTTCATTGGAGCAACATTTATGTCTGCATGATGACAGTGACCCTCTGTACTATGGCAAATCTCAACACTATGAAAAGGTTTTAGTAATCTGAAAAGACTCTTTGTTTCATTTTTACTGTTCTTTAATTTAGAGAAGTACATCATTTAAGATTCCTGTCTTTTTTTTTTTTTTTTGCTACTTACCAGGAAGCAGAATAAATGCAGTCTCCATATGAGTTAAGTAACTGCATAGTTATTTTCTTATTCCTATTGCTTAGTTTTGTTTGTTCTCATGTTTTTTACTTGAAATAATGATAGGATCTCAGTGCATATGAGTATGTGTGTGGATATGTTGTGCTGACAATAATCTATTCCCAAAAAAATCTAATCCTTTTTATATCTCAAAATGGAGAGATGACAATGTCTCATACCAGTAATCCTAGCTACTCAGGAGGCTGAGATCTGAGGATCACTGTTCAAAGTTAGCCCAGGCAGGAAAGTCCATGAAACTGTTATCTCCAATTAACCACCAGAAAACCAGAAGTAATGCTATATGCCTCAAAGGGGCAGAGCACTAGCCTTGAGCCCAGGCCCTGAGTTCAAACCCAATGACAAAAAAAAAAATGCAAACACTATACTAAGAACTCACCATACTTATCTTGGTATAATCTTGTACCTCCTAAGATTTACAGACAGTAATAACACTGTGTATCAGATGGCAACTAATTCTAATCTGCACCTCAGTGGATCAAAATATGTACCCAAATTTTAAAGGTAAAACAATAGAAACAATATAGCTTAAAGTTTTTAAGAGGAAAATCTAAGAATTTATTAAATCTAAAAATAATAAAATATACAGTGGACTAATATTAGCATACTAGGAGATGGGAATGTGGCTTAGCAGTAGAGTTCTTGCCTTTCATGCATGAAGCCCTGAGTTTGATTCCTCAGCACCACTTAAACAGAAAAAGCCAAAAGTGGTGCTGTGGCTCAATAGGTACAGTGCTAACCTAGAGCTAAAAGACCCCAGGGACAGTGCTCAGGCCCTGAGTTCACACCCCAGGACTGGAATATATATATATAATTAACACACTGGAGAAAACAATTGTTTCATAACTGTTGGGGTTCAGCTTTGGCCTTGAGGGGGAAGGGCAGAGGAGAGTGCTCCTGAGACGCTGCCCTTCCCCCAGCCCTGGGGGAATGCGGAAACAGGCCACAATTCGAACTGGCTTTGCAACCAACCCCCCAACTTTCTCGCCAGCTCATGTGCTCCCCATCTTCGTGGGCTTTGCCCATGGGGTGGTGCTATCCAGGTGATGTTAGCTCATGAGGGGGTCTTATGACAAGCTCGCCAGCCTATCGCCAGCTCTTGGTCAATCACCCCTTTTCTCTTCACCCCTACTAAATCAACTGTTAGCCTTATTAAATCAGATTTGCTCTTGAAGCATCTCCGAGATCTGTCTGCACCTGGCTTCCTTCATGGGTAAGGAGGGAGGACAAGGGATCTCGTACAGCGGCTGTGTGCACCTGAGGTCTTTCCTGAGCCCCCCACTCCACTCTGGCCTTACTTGCCGGTTGGGTGACCAGGGTAGAGGGTGAGAAAGGGAGCGATTAGATTAGAGTAGAGCCTGACACCCCCGTGCCAGGGGAGGCGACCCGAGCCCGGCACATAACCCTACTGAATCAAATTTGAAGGAAAAGAAAAATAAAGTAAAAAGATTTCTAAAAGTCATTAAAGCACATGCTGTTAGTGAGTTTATTAGAGAAAACTGGATAGATTTCCTTTTCACTATTAATAGGCTACTATTTCTTAGTTAGATGCTATTGAAAATTGATGAATATTTTTATTTTTTCTGTTCCTATCTTTCTTTTTTCTTCTTTTTTTTCATTATATGATATTAGGAGCAATCACAGAAATATGAAAAGAATACAATCTGCCCTTGCTCTGCTACTAGCCAGCATATGATCTTTCTGCCTTCTAACAGCATCAGCTATAAACAATGATGATGATAATGAAAAACTACATGAGCATACCACTCATATAGCAATATGATGATAGACACATTGTTAATCAACAATCTCTAGTTATTGGCCAAACATCATTTAGCTTCTTTACATAAATTATTTCTATCCTTATAACCACTCCCTTTGAAAGACTAGTAGAAATGAATATGTTAACAACTTGAAGGAGTCATTGATTCATAGCTATGTAAGATTTTAAAACTAGGGGCTGGGGATATGGCCTAGTGGCAAGAGTGCTTGCCTTGTATACATGAGGCCCTGGGTTCGATTCCCCAGCACCACATATACAGAAAATGGCCAGAAGTGGCGCTGTGGCTCAAGTGGCAGAGTGCTAGCCTTGAGCAAGAAGAAGCCAGGGACAGTGCTCAGGCCCTGAGTCCAAGCCCCAGGACTGGCCAAAAAAAAAAAAAAAAAAAGATTTTAAAACTAGAATGGAAAGGATCTTAGAAATCTGAAGTCTCATCACAGTGCTGTGCATATTTGAAGGAATATACATCAACACACAAAAGAGACACATACACACCATTGTTTCTTGTAGCACTCTTTACAATAGTCTGATTTTAGAATGGGTCTAGTGATTGGCTAAAGAAAATGCTCTAGCTAGGTAGGTAGGTAGACAGGATAGAGAGAACCCATAGAGAAAATGTGATATAGATAGAAGCAGGCACAGGAGGGTCACGTCTGTAAGCCTAGCTACTCAGGAAACTGAGGAGGCTGAGATCTGAGGACAGGGGTTCAAAAGCAGTTGGAGCAAACGAATCTTCAGGATTTTTATCCCAATGAACAATGGTGGAGCATTGACCAATCAAGCAAGCTGAGTAAATTTGAGTCCCAGAGGGCAAAACCCAGTACTGCTAAATAAATAAATAAATACTGTATATGAATGCAAATACTGCTGAATAAATATTAGCTCTCTCATCTTCATGAGAGGATTGCAATCACCCTGATTCCTTAGAAAAGTTTAGACAATTTAATGTAAAGTTAGACCACATTTAGGGTTGATTATTACTGGATGTCGTATCTATTCTCTCCACACAGGACACATTCTAGTGTGAATACTGAATGCTTAACAGTTGTCCACATGCCGGTTGACATCATCTTACGTATACTATATGCACTCAAGTTACTCCTCAAAGTATTATTTCATAAATAATATAAAAATAATCTCTTTAATCTTGTTTTTTAATTCTATTTTGATGATTCTGTCTTCTTTTCTTTATGTATGGTGTGTTCACATGTATATCTTCAGGAGAGTAGTGGGAGGGTGCACTTGTTTTAATTTTAATAAAATAAGAAATAACATTGATAGTAATATCAGAAATCAACAGTAATTATTTTTATATTATAGAATATATTCTATATAGAATATATATATAGAATATATTCTATATATTATAGAATATTTATATTATAGAATGTTGAAATTATTTATATATTATCATGTTGGTGTTTATACAATTTGTTATAGAAGCCTACTTATCAAAAAATGATTGAATAATATTCAACAGAATAGACATTACTAAATACGAAGTTGATAGAGCTCACCTCCTCAGTGTAGTATTAAATCATAATAACAACAGCAGTCCAGTTTCCTGACTGTTGGGTTGAATCTGGTTGATAAAATCTTCTTATTATAAAGGGTGTGTAAAAGTAGTCATAATTTTTGATGCACACATGTGAAAATGATACAAGGAGACTTGAGAAAATGACTGGGGTTGAGAGAGATGGAATTTACCATATAATAAAACAATGGCAGAGGGTGACATTGATCAAGATACATTGTACTTACACACTGACATATTGCATTGAAACCTCTGAACAGTTGCTTAAAACAATAATAATATTGAAAAGCCTTAAGCACTGAAAGCAAACAATCAAACCATCTTGATAGTCATAATGAGGTAGCTGCAATTTGAAAGACATGGCATTGGTGTTTAGTAAGATCGGATTCACACCACCTAATAGAGATCCCTCTTGGACTTGCTGAAATGCATATTCATGAGGGGAGAACTTTCACACTTTTCCCTGAAGAGAGTGAATCAAGTTCTAGAGTCACTTGTAGAGGTGAGCTACATATCTATCAGGTTCACTACATGAAAGTAGAGATTAATTTTTAGCAATAATTTAACTACTTGTCATTTTCACATATTCCTTATACTTAAGAGGGACCAAACAAGCAAGCCACTATGAGTAAATTCATGATACTGGTTTTATGTGAGTTAGAGGCTGATAAAAGAATACAAACTTGATTGGGGGGCAACAATGAACAGATATTCACTGGCTTCTTACTGTGAGCAAGATACTTGGCTTATAGAGTCCCATGGCCTTTGCTGCCTGGATGGAGTTTCAGATCTCAGCCTCCTCAGTGGCAAGGATCGCAAGCATGAATGAGTCCCCGATACCCAGCTCAGAGACTTTCCTTCCTAATCTCTGATTAAATCATGTGACTAGCTACAATCTGACTAATTTATGCAGCTCCTTTAGTTGCCATAAAATGCAAAAATGTGAAATAAGATAATTAAAAGTATGAGTGTTCAAGAGTGACAGAAGAAAGATAAGGGAAGAAAATGGGTGCCTGGAAGGACGGTAACAAGGAAACTTTGCCACACCCCCCTCCTTCCAGTAATGGAAATCGGGATCCTGGGTAGAAGAGGCCCTCAAACTAGACACTTTTCTCAAGGAGGACCACATTGCCTATGACCACAGATAGAAATAATCAGGGAATGGAATTTACTAGCTCACTCCTCCACAAGTATCAGTAACATTGAAATGTGCTATACAATAAAGGAAAACACTAAACAACCTAAATGACCCATTAACATATTCCCATGAATCCTCACTTCTCATAGCAACCCATAATTAATCTGCATCATCTCTACATCTCCCAGGGTGCCTTCTTTAAGCTGGGACTTATGTACTAGAACAGAGTTAAGGATTGATTTTGTTTTTATGAAATGAAAAATGTAGCATCGTGGTCAAGTATGGCTCAGCTGATGGGGCTGTGTCTTTGGCTAGTCTCCAAAGGTTTAACAAAGTAAATGGAACAGGTGATCCAGGAGAAAACTTGCTTTCATTAGCAACCTGATAGAGCATTCTCAAATCAGCCAGGTTATTTTCCATTGCCAAAAGATGAATTTCCATGAGGTACTAGTTAAACCTTCATCTATTTTAAAAATACTTATACAGTGATAGCAGTGAGTTGGTGGCTCACTCTTGTAATCATAGCTGCCTGGTATCTGAGGCTCAAGGTTCAAAGCTAGCCCAGGTTCCAATAATAGAAAGATAGCCTTGATCAGAAAAGCTCAGGGACAGCACCTAGGCCCCAACTCAAGCCTCATGTTGGCACACACACACACACACACACACACACACACACACACACATACACACACACACACACACACACACACACTTATTTCACAGGGAAGTGCTTAGAAGGAAAATATTTTACAGACATCACCCTGTAAGTGCTAGATGATCTTATCCACACTGAAATTCCTTTTAGAGCCCCTGGCTCATAACACTAGCCTTGATCAAAAATAACTAAGAGACAGTGGCCAGGCCCTGAGTTCAAACTCCAGTACAAGCATGCACAAAAAAGTTAATTTTCAGTTTACTCAGATTAAGAGGGATGAAGAGGTTATGGATGATTAAAAATATCCAAAGAATGGGAGCACAATAATGATACTGATATCTGTAATATTTTCATTTTTCTTATTCTATATCATAGCATATTTTACACTTGCAATATTGTTTACAGGGATGACACTAAAATTCTCAGAAGTTATATGATGTGCTATAAAGAAGTTTACCACTGGGGCTGGGGATATGGCCTAGTGGCAAGAGAGCTTGCCTCGTATACATGAGGCCCTGGGTTCAATTCCCCAGCACCACATATACAGAAAACGGCCAGAAGTGGCACTGTGGCTCAAATGGCAGAGTGCTAGCCTTGAGCAAAAGGAAGCCAGGGACAGTGCTCAGGCCCTGAGTCCAAGGCCCAGGACAGGCCAAAAAAAAAAAGTTTACCACTAATAAGACAAAAAGTAAAAGAAAAAACGCAAAACTCACATCTCATTTCCAAATCCATAATTGTTAAGTTAAATTAATTGTTATATCTAGCTGCTAGTGGATCATGCCTGTAATCTGTGCTCCTCAGGAGGCTGAGATTTGAGGATTGAGGTTCAAAGCCATCCTGGGCAGGAAAAATCCCTGAAACTTTTAATTCCAACCACTAAAAAGCTGAAAATTAAATTGTGGCTCAAATGGTAGCGTGTCAATCTTGAGGTAAAATGCTGAGTCAGCACTCAGGTTCAAGCACAGGACAGGTAAGTAATAGTAATAATGAATAGTTATAAACTAGTGTTTTGAACTGTCAGTTATGATGCATAGACAGTTAATAAAATCAACTCCTTGGGTTGCTGTTCAGCATATTTCAAACATGATACACAATAAAAATAGAATATATTATGCCTTACAAGTGTCGATGTTAGAATATATTATGCCTTACAAGTGTCGATGTTTCTAACAATATAATTTTACTGTTATTATTAAGTCATTGTACAGAGGAGTTACATTCATAAGACAGGTAATGAGGACAGTTCTTTTTGAATAGTGTCATCCTTTCCTTCCCTTCCCCTAAGTATGAGATTTTTTTATATACATACATATAACCATCTCTGTGTGTACACTAAAAGCTAATACCTAAGACCAAGACCATCTCCTGGAAACTAGATGTCCTTCAAATCATGTGCATAAAATGTTGGTGTATAAGAGCAGATGGTGGATAGGGTTCTGATGACATTTTAAAAAGTGTTCTGAGGTTAAGCATTCCATTTTAGGCAAGTGCTGTGATGCAAATAAGAGTGGAATTAAGCATGTTGAGTTTATCACTGAATCACTGTTAAACCAAGGCTACTTTGGGGGCTGCAAGTGGAAGTGTGGCAAAGTAGTGAACACATATGGAAGGCAACAGAAAACTCTATTACCAGCAGTGTCACTCAACTTAATTCTTTCATACAAAGGGAAAAGGCTTAACTATGTCTTCTTGAGATAATTACTTGTAAAGGATTGAAAATAGTATATACTAATACTCTTTGGATTCTGTATAAACATTATAAACATAATTTATTATTTCCTGATATTGGATGCAAGAAACTATAAATTCCTAATGCTTTCTATTCCCCTATTTACTACCATTGAGACCTGAGGAGTTATGAAGAACTAAACTGGGTGTATTTCAGTCCAATATATAAGTAATGTTTACCTGGGCTAGCAAAAGTATTAATTTCTACATGAATGATTACTTTTAAGATATTTTGATTTACAGCAGAACAAAGGAAGCAGTTGTGTGAAGGATTCCATTCCATTAGGTGTCATTCTTGTCAATAATTCAAAAAGCTGCTGTTTGACTACTTGAAAATTTACCTCGTCTAATTTCGATGTCATTTTCGTAGTCTTATTTCTTTGACTAAATTAATTTTTATGAGAAATTATAAATTCTTTCTTTAGTGGTTGACTTAATATGTTAAAGCAAAATATGCATCTAGATCTGAGAAAGAAAACTATTAGATCTACTGAATAGTCACATTTTCAGGAGTTGTAGAATATTAAACTTAAGAGAAAGCAGAAAAATATTTATAGTCATATTTCAAGCTTATGAAGGCTTGTTCTTGTGAGTCAAGTCCAATTCCAAACACTTCATTGGATTAATTTATTTAATCTTGAATTGCACCTTATGACACATGAATCATTTTCCTGAGAAACTGCATGCTGAGCCCTCCCTCCACTCAGAAAGTAGTCTATGATTCTACAATGCAGTCTTATTTCATTTTTCACTGTAACTTCTCATTAGCTCTATTTGCAACTCTGTGGAATAGGAAATATCTCAGCTCCTAAAAATTATTTCTATGCTTCTAAGCATATAATGTCTAAATATGTCAAGTTTTGAAAAGAATATTAAAAGGAATTTTAGCATTTAGTATGCATGACAAACTTAGCTACTTTCCATTAAGGAGTAAAAATAAATTAACTTAGGATAGATTATCCTTTAAGTTCCTTAGTGATAAAATTCTGTCATTCTAAGTCTAGAAGACAATTAATTAGAGCCTCATTTTCAGTTTTTAAAGACATATTGATAAGATACGGTCTTGCCTTTGTAAGATTTATTCAGTATTTCATGAAAAATATTTTTAAAGAGGTCATTAAAAATCTGAACTTCTTTTTCTCCCTCTAACATAGAATTTATTAAGCCTTGGCAAGCCTCAGAATCAGGTATACACCAGAACCAACACCATTTTTCACTGAAACAATAGATAATTCCAGTGGGTCACCCTGAAGTTTCTTCAGAGGTAAGGGGTCAAAATTAGAGTGTGTGTGTGTGTGTGTGTGTGTGTGTGTGTGTGTGTGTGTGTGTGTGTTATGTGTAAAAGAATGAGGGTGGGGGATCTCAAAGGGAGAGTGCCAAGAGTGGAGAATAGAAAGCTCTGCCAATCAAACTTCCTCTTCTTCCTCACCCACTCACATCCATGGTCACACTTTAGACCTTGTTCTGTGAAATAACAAGAATCTTCCTCCAGGGTGTTTCATCCAAGTTCCACCATTATTTACCTGATACCGGAAGTCCAATCTATTTTTTTTTCTTTTTACTGTGTCTATTTGTCTCCATACTGCAGCAAATTCAGTGCATGGTTTTTTATAACTACTTCATGCAGTTCCCAGTATGGATTTCCTAGGTTTCCTTGCATTTCTCTGATGTTGCCTTCAATGGTTAGCAACAGCACATTCCCAGTGCCCTGTGACTCTCCCTGTGGTTCCATACCTGAATGTGATGGCAGGAAACACATACATGCTACCTGGACTCTGCTGCAATTCCTGATTATAGGCCTCGGGCTGATCCTGAAAATGGTGGCTGGTGGCCATGCTGTCACCCTTAACCAATCTCTTCTGCTCTCCCAGTTCTTCTACACCTGCTCTTCTCTCAGTCCCCACCAAACTCACTCCTACCTTTCCTCTCAACTGATAACCCTAACTCACACTACATGAAAAAAATGCAAGTAGTTATCAGAAAACTTCCAGCTAACATCTAGCTGGCAGTACCTCACTCACGTATTTCCTGCTTCTTTATGTTTAAGTCCTTATTTCTCAAACTAACCCTGCTCCTAGTAATGACCATACACACACACACACACACACACACACACACACCAACTATTCAAGGACACCCTCTAGTAGCTCTTTTTTCTTTATCACTCCCCTTTCTTTTTCTTGAACCATCGATTATTTCTTTTCTTACTTATTTTTCCAACAATGAAATAAAATGCTAGCACTTCTTTTATATTAAAAAGAAGTATCCCTTGATCCCACTTCTTCTCCAAGCTACCTCCCTTGTTCTCCTCTACTCTTTCCATTAACAGCCCTTGAAGGAATGGTCAGTCTGTCTATTGTCCATTGAATGAGCTCCAATATGGCTTTCAGGCCACCACTCCCCTGAAGTTCCTTTAACCCAAAGCACCAGTTACTATAGCAATAAGTATACAAAAGTTCCTCAGCTTATTTGATCTATAGCTTAGACACAGTTAATCCTCCAATTTACCTGAATATATATGTATATATATATACATATATGTATATTCCTTTTTATATTGTTTGGCTTCCAAAAAAACAATACTCTCAAAGTTTTTTCTCTCTCATCTTTGGACACTCTTCCTCATTTTCCTACTGCTCCTCTGGATAATCTTGATGTCTAAAAGTTGGAGAACCCTAAGTCTCAGACCACTAAACTCTTCTATTGGTTATAACACACTTTCTTCTACTTCTAGTCACATTGTTTGGAGTGTAGTTGAGTGCATCAAAATTTATGTCTCCAAGCAGAAAGTCTCTCTCTCTCTCTCTCTCTCTCTCTCTCTCTCTCTCTCTCTCTCTCTCTCTCTCTCTCTCTCTCTCTCTCTCATCTCTTTCTCTCTCTCTCTCTCTCTGGTTGTGGGGCGTGAACTTAGAGCATGGCTGATATCCCTTAGCTTCCTAATTCAAAGCTACAGTCTACCACTTTGAGCCACATCACTGCTTCTGGCTTTTTCTGAGTAGTTTATTAGAGATAAGTGTCTCATATACTTTCTTGCTTGTGCTGGCTTCAAACTGTTATCCTTACATCTCAGCCTACTGAGTAGCTACGATTAAAGGCATAAGCAACTGGTGCCTGGCCAGAATCTCTTTTGTAAACTTCTAGTCTCATTTGTCCAACTACCTAATCTAAGCTTGGATGCCACATAGAGAAATCAAAGGAAAGATGTTGAAAACTGAACCCATCATTCCTCCAAGCATGACCATCCATCTGGTCATCTCGGTCAGAGTTCACGAAACCTTAACCCTCAAGTTACCACCACCACCACCACCCCCGCTCCTGTGGCATTCACAACCTTCATCTCTGCACCCTTTCTTCATTTCTCATCCTGCACTAAATATCCCAACAAAACAGCTCAATTGTCAGGATGTACCCAGTATCCACTCACTTCTTAGCATCTCTCTTGCCTGTTGTGCAAGTGAAAAAACCTCATCTCTCACTTACAGTAATTGTAAAGTGTCCCCCCCCCCACTCGTGCCCTCATTCCCTTTCTGAGTGTTACTATTAAAACCTAAGTCAGCTTACGTGGCTTCTCTACTAAAACTCTCTAATCACTTCTCTTCTTAGTCAGAATTAAAGCCTTAAACCTTAAATAAAGGTTCTTAATGGCTTGATGATGCTTTCTGCTCTCTGCTAACACTCCCTAAATCTACCCCAGACTAGCCAGTCTCCCTCCTGGGCCCTTGCAAATAGCTGTGTGCTTCCTTTTAGAGTGTTCACTTGCCAAGACTTCTAAAATGGTCATCCCCTTCCCTGCACTCAAATACTGCTGGCTTTCATGTTCAACTTCATTGAGGCTTTGTCCAACCATCCTGACTATAGTGACACCATTCTCCCTTCTCTCTGTGTTTTTTCTCCATACCATTGGCTGCCCTTTCTCCCTGCATGCTTCTTAATTTTTCTCTGGTGTTACTCTGTTTGTGTCTGTTTTCTTCGATGGTATATCTGATGATAAGGTATATTAGGTGGTAAGGTATATTAGAGCAGAGTTTGTGCCTGTTGAAGTATTGGTCCAACCCCAGGCCCTAAGACAATGCCCCCGCATGATAAACAGAGATCACATGTCTGAATAAATTTATCAACAAATGCTGTGTCTGAGATCAGAGTGACTGAACAGAATGGTGTGGTTATAGTGTATGAAATGAGTTTGAGAGGTACTACAACTCCTCTTCTTTGGTCATGGGAATAGAGTGCTTAGGAGAATTCTCTGAATCTAAAATCCTCTGCTCCAATCTCAACCACTACCCAGAGTACCTAACAAGACCATCCAGAAATCATTAGCTTGAAGTTACTCTAGCATCTTTTAGATGAAGAAGAGTCACACTCCAAACAGCTTCAGAATGCAGTAGAATGTACCTCTTCTGTGGAGTTGCAAATAACAACCACAACTTTGTAGAGCTACAGACAAAGTAGTTAGGGAAATCTCCTGGAATTGATTTACGCTGAATTACTCTCCATGTTGAAACTCGTGATTCTAAGTATTAAAGATATGAGCCAGACATTATTCAGACCTAACTTGGACCAATGCTAGCCCATTTATAAGAACTAAAAAATAAAAATAAAAATAAATCACAGGATGGTATTGAATCCAAGAGCAAAAGTCACACAAGCCCAGAGCCAGTCACACAAAAAGGAGCATGGGTTCTTCTCAATGAGAGGTCAATTATAAACCCAGAGCCATTAACTATTTTATTTATGCATATATTTGTGCTTAAATCAACCAATTCAAAAGCTGTTTATAGCTCATTCCATGCCTTAATAATCCCAAGAATTCAATTCTCTTTTATTCATTTTTGTAGCCTTTATAAAGTCCCAGGCTAATAAAATTGCTTTTGGAATTTTTTTAAACCAAAGTCTTATCCAGATGGACCTAAATGTCATTTATGTAAAAGACTTTAATTCAGAAGAAAAAAAACCTTTTAGTTTAATGCAATCCAGATTTAATAGTAACTGTTACCAAATTCCCACTAAACAAAATCTTTTCTATTTAAGTGTACTAGAAATCCATTACATACTCTGTCTGGCCTCAGAGAATCGGTATTATTTTTGCTAATGGTTAGGTTAACAATCAAGATCAAGAGATTACATTATGAGTATTGACTGAGGGCCATTCTGCTAGGAATTGTGTAAATATTTTATTCAGTTGTCACAATGGAACTCACTTCAGTAGTGTTCTGACTATGGGGAACTCACACCTGCAGACATTGATTGCCCAGAATCTGTCAGATAGAGAAAAGTAGAATTCGGAATCCAGTACCCACATTCCAACATGACTTCCAAGTCCTGTTTACGTCCCAGTCACACTAGGTCCATAACTGTCAAAGTCATTGAAGATGGACCTTCTTGTTGCTAAATGCTTGCTACTTTCATATTCATATTACTTTAAAATCAGTGCTTCGATGTCTTTTGTTTTGGAAAAAGGGAAACATAAGAATTAACTATGATTGTGTGTCTTTACCACTTTAATGGTAAAAGGTTAGGGCTCACACCTATAATCCTAGCCACACAGGAAGCTGAGATCTGAGGATTGTGGTTTGAAGCCAGTTTGGGGGGGAAAAAAAAATCATGAGATCCTTATCTGCAATTAGTCAGCAAAAAGCCAGAAGTGGAGGTGTGGCTTAAGTGGTAGAGAACTAGCCTTGAGAAAGAAAAAAAAAAGTACTGAGGAACAGGGTCCAAGCCACCCCCGAACCCCGGCCAAACTCCCATATTAACACTAACACACACACACACACACACACACCACACACACACACGAAGAAAAGGAATTGTGAGGCACTGCTGCCATATTTAGAATCACCCACCAATAAATATTAGAGATAACTCCATATTTTTAAGTCACAGAAGTGGAAACAGTAAATTCTGTACATGGTAACATCTGGGCCTTTTTAACTCTGTGTGTGTGTGTGTGTGTGTGTGTGTGTGTGTGTGTGTGTGTGTGTGTGCATGCGCCTTCACACACATACTGACACTAAAGTTGAACCAATGGCTTCATGCTCTCCCTTAGATTGTATTATGGGTGTGAGCCACCAGCACCCTTTTAAACTGGCTATAAATTTTTACGAAAATGTCACAGAGTTTATTTTAAATGTCTGGATGTTAACTATGTTTATAACAGCATTAGATCATGTGCAATAAATAGATAAGAAAATTTTTGAGTTTCAGAAACAGAGCCAGTGCTAAGATGTATCTCCTTTCAGAACATAGAACTATTAGGGTACATGTATTATTATTCACCTAATACTTTAAAGAAAATAAAAGTTAATAGCTATATTTGTAATCACTAAAGAAAGGAAAGCTTTGAAGATTTTTTATTTTCTTGTGTCAAGTTTGTGATTTTTTTCTTGCCTTTTCAACTATTATTAAATAGTAATTTAGGTCAAATTTCACAGTTCTCATGGGAGTTATAAAGAAGTTTTATAGAGGAAAAAAATTGTGACTCAAATTTCATTTGAAGGAATCTCTGTATGCCAACACATGTGGTATTTTTGGAAAGCTGGTACAGCCCAGATTGTCTTTCATTGAGAAATACAACAGGGTACAGAAAGTCCTGATTTCTCTACTGCATGGTATAATGCTCCCTAGAAATTCAGACTTATGAGCAAAAATAGAGAAAATGTCTTCTCCTCTTCTTTCACATGCCAGAGAACTTGCTCGTTGCATATTTAGGAATAGCAATACATTGGCTTCCCCCTCTGCCTCTTCGGCCCTCCCGAGTAACTTGAAAGTAGTTTTCTGTTCTCTCAGAAGGAGAAAGGGAAGTCCTTTCTTTCCTTAAAAGTCTCCAGGTGACTTTGAAACAGCCAGCCCTACTTGATGTGGGGTTTTCCCCCCAGTTGATAGAAGTATGGCTTAGTGTCAGCATTCCATTTTATTTTAAACATATCACTCAAAGACACAGTGGAGAGAACTAAGCGCCTTGGATGAGCCAGAGCCTAGTTCAAGGGGATTTATGTGATCATGAGGAGGAAGTAAGAGACACCAGGAGTTAATGGTAGATGAAGCATGAGGGGGTGGTGGGGTGGTAGGGTGTGAAGGGGGCACTGGCATTTGGGAAGGTAGGAGTTTGGAGGAGAAGTACGAGGATGAAAAGATACCAGATTCAGGTTTTGAAAAGTTATGGTTAGAAATTTGCTTATTTTGGTAGTCTCAAGATTAAATAAAACTGGGCTGAATAGATACCAAGAATTGGCTATCTTTCTATCAATAATTGAGAATCAAATAATAAAATCAGTGAAAATTATTTACTGCCCAGTCAGATCTCTATTTCATGCGCATACACACACCACCACTACCAGGAACAGTAATAGCATTTAGTAAATTACAGTGATTATTACAAGGATGCTCTAGATACCTTAACTATGATTTAAAAGTCTCACCCAAAATAGCACCGAGCAGGCTCTGGTAGCTCATCCCTGCAATCCTAGCGACCGAGGAGGCTAAGATCTGCATATCACGGCTTGAAGCCAGTTGGGGCAGACAAATCCAAGACTCTTAGCCAGCAAAAAGCCAGAACTACAGGTGTGGCTTACATAGCGAAGTGCCAGCCGTGAGCAGGAAAGTCAGCCAGCAAGTGAGTCTCAAGCCACAGTAGCATCACACATATGCATGCACACACACATGCACGCACACACAAACACACACACATATACACACACAGAGAAATCACTATTCTTGGGGGGCAAATGATATTTTTAAATGTTTAGTATTCTCTACAGTTCTTATTGAGAAGAAATGCTAAATGAATAATCCAAAACTTCATTTAAACCAACATAGTCATTTCAAGGTCTTTATATTATAAACTGTATTTTTTTAACAAAGCAGGAGAAAACAGTAGGAGTCATTTTAATATAGTCTTCATTTACTTTATCTTAAATGATAACAACCAGTTACCTATGAGTAAAGATGTGCAGAGCTGAGAAGGAATAAAGATAGATCTAGAATATTAATCAAGGATAAACAAGAAATAAAAGTCTTGACCAACATTCTAGCTAATGGCTGACTGCAGCATTTCACAAACATATTTGATGTTCATGGTTTTTTTTCTAATTTTTATTGTTATAAAGATGATATTCAGCATGGTTACAGTTATGTAAGTCAGGTAAGGTGTACATTTCTTTTTGGACAATGTCTCCCTTTCCCTGGCTCTTTTCTAATTTTTCCCTCCCATCCACACCCACCAGTTGTATAGTTCATTTTCAACCTAATGTCTAGTGAGTACCACTGCTGCCTTTGTTCACCTTCTCTCCCTCCATTTCTGTGCTCATGTGTTTTTTAATATAGCCCAAGTTGGTCTCAAACTCATAATCCTCCTGTCTCAGACTCGCAAGTGCTGCGGTTTACAGGTGTGTGCAACCACATCCAGAAGACAAATTATTATTTTGATGCATTTACTATGCCAGCAATATGAGCTCTATAAACAAACAGCTGACACTTCAAAAGTAGCTAACAAAACAAAAACTGGGTTGCAATCAACCAAGTGACTGATAGCTTAATAAATCCAATACACATGAAACATCACCTTGGACTCTGAGCCTCTACCTGGATAACAGGTGCTTGCTTATCATACAGTCTGGAGCGGGCAGCCCTGCTCTTACCTGGTTGCAGGTATTGATGTCTATCCCACCCTTCAAGTATTCCACAACCTTGTCCAGGTTGCCCGCTCTGGCAGCACGAAGGAAGCTCGCATTGCTGTCAGACTAGGAGAAAAAAAGAAAAGAAAAGGCTTTGGTGAATTATCAATAAAATAAAAATGTGTCAAATGCAGAAAGGCAAGCAAGTTTATACTGCAAGTCAGAAAAGCTTAAGTTGGAAAATTTTTCAATACTGATTTCAAAATACTAGATAGCATACACAGTATTAGACAGAATCCTCCAATTTATTAGAGTGAGTTGTTCATGGATATTGAAATTAGTGGGAAATGTACCCTGCTATATTCAAGAGTACAGTATGTAAAAAACCATTCAATTGAAAATCACTGTGACTGCTTTGTTTCACCTCCTCAGCTAATTTGAAGATGAATTTACTCGGTCCAGAATACCACTATAATTCACTTGTTTTAGTGATTCAGTTGAACATAAAAAAGAAATTTAAGCTACCCTATTCTCTTCTGTTTTACTGTCAGTTTTCAGAAAGTATGCAGGAAAACACTGAGCTCAAGACCCTCATCAGCCTCCTATCCTGGCTGTCTAAGAACAAGTGGTTTTCAAGACAAGCTAGTTGACAAGTACAAACTGGCTGATGCAAACTGTGGTTCTTAGTGATTTTGAGGGCTGCAGTTCAAAAACTCTTTATCTCCAATTAATCAAAGAAAAATCCAGAAATGGAGCTGTGACTAAAGTGGTAGAACACTAGACTTGAGCAAAAGAATTTCAGGGGCGAGGTCCAAGCCCTGAGTTCAAGCCCCAGGACCAGCACTAAAAAGGAAATGAAAAAGAAAAGGTCGACATTTTAAACCTTGACATAATAATGATAATAAAATTGTAAGGGTCTGAACATTTGCCTAACTGTGGATACTTTTTCTTGTGGTATAATATCTAACCAAAGAGAAAAGGGGAGCATGAAGAAGGATATAATATCTAAGTTATTAGATATAACATCTAAATCATTGGGTACATGAATATTTTCTATTAAATGCACAATAGCTCAGTCGCTAGATATAATATCAAAGTTATTAGATATGTGGTATCTAAGTCATATACATGATATCTATGTCATTCACTATATAATATGTCTTATCAAATATCTGGAAATGCAATCCAAATTTGATGCTTCTCAGTGGAGCATTCACGTCACTAGTCTTTGCTGCCTCCCTCCCTCTAAGGTGTTCCTTGACGAGGACTCTTATCATCCTCTATCAGAGCCAGTTTTTAAAATGATTTGTGGTGATACACTGGTAGAGAAATGCAAATCATTTTTCAGTGCATTTCAAAATGTGATCACTTGTATACTATTAGAATGATTTACCTAAGGGAAAGACTGTGGAGGGAAAAACACCCAGGATTAAATTCCCATTAAATTCTTCCCATTGAACCCAAATACCACAAGGATATTTAGCTTGATAAGTCAGTGGCATAATTTACCAGGAGTGAAGTGGTATGGCTGGAATCTATACCTCGAGAATTTCCACTCTGATTCTCTAGAAACGCATTATGGAACGATGTGCTCCCCTCCCCACTCCTCTACAACCATCCTGGAAGGAGTGCTCATGGCAGAGTGCTCTGACGCCATCTCAATGTCGCACTGCCTGTCCTGGGACTGCTTCCGAATGCTGAGACTCTGGAATTATTCTGCTGCTTTCAGCATACACTGAACTCCAGAAAGATGTGCCTCTCTTAGGTTTCCAGCCACAGCACCTGGCACATATCACATGTGTACTGCAAGGTACCAATGTGTCACAAGAAATCTTTTTCCTTACTACTGTGAAACAAGAAAAATTAAATCATGTGGCTGGGTCACGAGGCATAAAAGATGACACTATTATCCCTCTATACACACGATCCTCCCAAATAAAGCTATGTCCTACCTACCATATTAAATGTTGTTCCTGGAAAGTATTTTCAATGTTAAGCAGGTGGTAAACAAGTAGAGGTGATATTTATATTTATTCATGCACTAAGAGTTGAGCTAAAGGAGTTCCATGTGTGATGACATTAATACTCAATTCTATGAGGCAGGAACTGTCATCTCTTTTAATTCTTTAATATCTTCAAGTTGTGTCCATTTGTGAGTACAATGCATCTTGATCAATGTCACCCCTTCCATCCTTCTCCCCCATCTCCCTCAACCCCATTCAGCCTCTCAATCAGGAATTATTATAATGTTAATTTAGCAAATGAAAAGGCTGGGGAAAGGGTTAGAAATTTTCCAAAGTTGCACATGGATTCAGTGGAAGATTCAAGATTTAATTTATGTTTATCAAACTCAGAGTTGGAAGTCTAGGCTATTCTCTCCCCTATTGGACCAAAATATCAAAGCAGATGTTTCTCTGGATGTCAAATTCCTGAGCTACAGGTTTATTTCACTTGGGAAGAACACAGCTATGACCTTGCTCAACATAGTAAGTCTGGAAACAATGTGCATGGTACACAGCGTGCCTTGGCTGGAGAAGGAATCCTCAGCTGCCATCTTTATCCATCTGTGCAGCTACAGAATTAGGAGCTGACGGGGACAAACTACTTGGAAACGTGTTCATTTGGGAATGAGGGGGAAAAAATAAAGTGCATACAGCATTAAAAAGCCAACTGACTCTTCATCTCTGACTTTCTTTCCTCTCTGCATGATTAATACACTCAAACTCAGCAAATGATCTATTGCTCTATTGTTCTTAAAAAGAAGAAGGAGAAGGAGAAGGAAGGAGGAGGAGGAGGAGGAGGAGGAGGAGGAGGAGGAGGAGGAGGAGGAGGAGGAGGAGGAGGAGGAGGAGGAGGAGGAGGAGGAGGAGGAGAGTGGTCAGTCTGGCACCTGTAGTTCACGCCTGCAATCCTAGCTACTCAAGAGGCTGAGATGTGAGGATTGAGGTTCAAAGCCAGCAGAGACAGAAAAGTTCATGAGAGTCTTATCTCCCATGAACCACCAGGAAACTGGAAGTGGAGCTGTGACTCAAAGTGGTAGAGTGCTAGCCTTGAGCATAAAAGCTTAGGGACAGTGCCCAGGCTTGGAGTTCAAGGCCCATGACTGCCTCCACCCCCACCCAGCAACAAAGAATATCATGAACACAAAGAGTTAGAAGGAGAAGCCAACCCCAAAAGAAAGAAACACACAATTGTGGAAGACTAGAAAGGGAGATTGTGGTCAGCAGCCACTGTGAGATTGAGTCCAGCTCAGCCCCACTGGGAACCATTTCTAGCTCGGGCATGATCTTGAGGGGTAACTACTTTAGATGTCCATTAGAAATAAGCGGCTTTTATAATTTGATTTCTCACTTTTTGAATCAAACATTTTAAATGTTTTTATTATTATCTTTAAGCAATCATACAAAGGAGTTGCCATTTAACAAAGCAGTTTATGAATCTTGATCAATGTCACCCCATTCAACATTCTCTATCCACCTCCTCTATCCCCTACCTACCTTTTTCTCTTCTTAATTTTGTAAGATATACATTGGATTCCTGCCTTCCTTTCCCTCTCTTCACTTCACTTTAGTCTTATCGAGTTAAGGGGAAATATCCTTTCCAGTACCCTTTTGATTTTGTCTTTCTAAGGAATGGCACTATTTGAGATCTCTCGTGAATCTACCCTATTTCCGTTAATACATTTGTATACACTTGCATACCATCCATCATATTTACTTATGAGTTTGTAAAACAGTGTGGAGGTTTCTCACAAAAATAAACATAAAATTACCCTATGACACAGCAATTCCACTCCTGGGCATTTTCCCAAAAGATTACAAAGCAAGATACAGTAAAGCCACCAGTACAACCATGTTTACTGCTGAACTATTCACAATAGCCAAGGTATGGAATCAGCCCAGATGCCCATTGATGGGCAAAAGGATCAAGAACATGTGGCATTGATATACAACAGAATCTTACTCATCTCTTAGAAAGAATGACATTGCACCATTTTAAAGAAACTAATGAAACTTCTTTAAAAAATTGAAATGCCAATCAAGTCATTCCAATTGATTCCCTGGAATTTCATTAAACCGTTTCCCAGTGTCTGGAAGGGGGCTGGACCTGGTATAAGTGAATCATCTGAAACCTACTGCCGGGAACCTACAAGTGAGTTGAGTCAAAGAAAGAACTTCATTCCATGTTAGATTCTTCTAGAGTATTCTTAAGGGATTTTGTTTCCCCCAAATGAGGGGAGTGAAGGTATCAAATGCAAGGATTATTATAACATCATTTGAAAACATAGACTTCCTGGGCAGAATAAAAATAAAGTTCCATACCTGGTAACTTGAGGAGATGCGTGAGGTTGGGAGAGGTGGGGGAGAAAAATAGAGGGGTGACATCGATCGAGATGCAAAGTACTCATAAACTGGCATGTTGGATTCAAATTCCTAATAAACCATTTATTAAAAAGTAATAACTACAATGCAGTTCCAGAATGTATACAGAGAAAAAATTGACAATGATAACAAACATGTATCCCTGCAGAGAAATGTGTTTTCTTGTCCCTGTCTACATAGATACATGCACACAATATCCTACAATAATGAGGTCAATCTGCGATTAAAACTTGTGACAGGAGAGCTTTGTGTAGACAGTAGTTAGTCTGGTTAGGTTTAATCAACAAAAGAGGAAAGAGCATTTAAAGACACAAGAGGAAAAAGACAGAGATTTTTATACCCCTGTCTGTCTCTCAGATTAGGACAAAGGTTGAATTAAGCAGAGAAAAAGCATGGTTTTGGTTTTGTTTGGGGTGTTTTGGGGGGGGGGGGGCAGGGGGTTTGTTTGTGTGTTTTGGATACTTGTGCTGGTGCTCGAACTCAGGGCCTGGGCACTGTTCCTCAGTATTTTTCCTCAAGGTTGGTGCTTTTACCACTTGAGCCACAGTTCCACTTCCAGCTTTTTTGATGCTTAATTGGAGATAAGCGTCTCAAGGACTTTCCTGCCTGGTCTGGCTTCAAACCACAATCAGATATCAGCCACCTGAGTAGCTTGGATTACAGAGGTGACACCAGCTCAAGGCATGTTTAAAGTACACTTTTAAAATAAACTATTTGCTTTGCCCACGCAGATTTCCTACAGAAAAGTACAAGAAAAAAGGCATCAGTGGTTCCTTCAGGAAAAATCTCCCATCAGTGTGAGACTAAGCTCTTTTCTTTGCTGTTTTATGTCTCCCTATCCCCACCCTCCCACCACCAACCCCAAATTCTGAAACAGAGTATACTTTAGCCTATAAAGTCTAACTGGACAAAGAATTCAAATGCTAGATCCCGCCTATTTGAATTGGCAAAAGATGAGTGCCATTTTTCTCCTTAAATTTGCTTTGACACAGTTCTGTACTTGTTTTGCTCTTTGCATCATACTGTTGGAAAAACAGAACAACTGTCTTAGCCTCTCAGGAGAAGACATGAAAAGCAAAAGGAATGTACTTCTCCAAAACCACATTACATCCCAAAGCCACTAGGGGGCACATTCTTAGAAGTCCATATGTTGGGACCCCTAAAAGCCAAGGCTGTTTTCCCCCTTAGATTTTGTTTCTACTTCAAAAATAACCTAATAAGCACAGTAAAGGCAGATTCTGAGCTACGTGGATAGCTAGCCTATAGCTGAGGCCAACCATATCATTTGTGTTTATTATTCAGTGCATAACAAGTAAAGTCCAGATGACCTTGTATTCTTAATATGTGAAAAAAAAGTCTTTCTGCAGCTCAGAGAGAGACAAGCCACAGGTGCCCCTCAGACACGGAGTCTGGTGCGAATGTAATGAACCACTAGAGCCTAAACAGTAGCAGAGAGTCACTGGCTAATGTTGCAAATTAACACCTGGCTCCAACGTTCTCCATTATACTCCAATGTGCAAAGACCATTAGCAGAGGTGTAATTTTTTAAAAAGCCACAGAAAGCATTTTCAGTTTAGTTTTTATTCTTATTCAACCTTGGCCTTTATTTGATTGTGTTCTCACCCCTATCACAAGATCAAGTTCACTTTCAATGGAGCTTTGCAAGATCATCCAAGGGTGGGCCATAAAGGGCTTGGCATTAGTAAATTTCCCTCACTGTTTTATTAACTGAAATTAGGAACCAAAACCTTAAGCTTTTTAATAATAGCAGGCTTATAAAAAGTATTCCTTATATTGCTACATTGAGTTGAAGTCAAAATCAGGAACTCAGACACACACACAGAGTGTAACAAATACAACAGTGGTACTCACTAGACACTACACTGAAAATGAACTATACAACTTGTGGGTAGGGATGGGAGGGAAAAACTGAGAAAGAATGAGAGAATGAGTGACACTGTTCAAAAAGAAATGTACTCTTTCCTGACTTATATAACTGTAACCTGTCTGGATAGCACCTTTATAATAATAAAAAATCTTAGACAATGTGGTATGTATACACAGTGGAATTATATGATTTAAGGGAAAATGGATAGATCTGGAGATCACTGTGTTCAATAAGACAAGACAAGCTCAAAAAGATAGCTATTACATGCTTTGGCTTATATAAGGAATCTTGCCATAAAATGTCAAATCCAAACAAACATAAGGACATAAATGTAAAAAAGACTGGTTGGGGAGGAATCCCTGGGAGGAAGATAGTGGGTAAAATATGACAGCATTATATTATATGCTTTTTGGAAACAGAATTAGGAAACAGAAAACGGTAAGAAGAAATAAGAGAACAGACAAGAAAGAGTAACAGCAGGAGTAAAGATGATCAAAATTCATCTAGCTGTTAAATAAACCCTATTATGCTACTAAAAGCAGAAAAGGAAAGGAAAGGTATTTTCTAGAAGTGCTGGAAGGATTATTGATTTAAAAAGTTGTTGGTTTTTTTTCCAGTCCTGGGCCTTGAACTCAGGGCCTGAGCACTGTCCCAGGCTTCCTTTTGCTCAAGGCTAGCACTCTGCCACTTGAGCCACAGCACCACTTCTGGCTGTTTTCTACATATATGGTGCTGGGGAATCAAACCCAGGGCTTCATGTACACAAGGCAAGCACTCTTGCCAGTAGGCCATATTCCCAGCCCCTGACTTAAAGAATTTAGGCTGCAATTAAGCACAGAGGGCACCTACTGAGTTTGTTTTATATTTGTCATTTTCCCTGCAAAGGATCATCACAAAACCACAGTAACAAATCAAATCACATACGTGCACAAACAATCTTCCTTAATTGGAAGGCAGTGCTCCGCCTTATATCTTAACCAAAAAAAAACAAAAACAAAAACAAAAGAGGATATGGAAAACAACTCAGAGGTTTACAGGTACAAAAGGACAAAAATGTGACCCAGGACTAGGTGTGGCCTTCTCAAATTATGAGATTCTGGGGCTGGGGATATAGCCTAGTGGCAAGAGTGCCTGCCTCGGATACACGAGGCCCTAGGTTCGATTCCCCAGCACCACATATACAGAAAACGGCCAGAAGCGGCGCTGTGGCTCAAGTGGCAGAGTGCTAGCCTTGAGCGGGAAGAAGCCAGGGACAGTGCTCAGGCCCTGAGTCCAAGGCCCAGGACTGGCCAAAAAAAAAAAAAAAAAAAATTATGAGATTCTGCAACATGTACCAATGAAGGGTCATGATATCACAATGGCTTTATTTAAATACTCTTGTATTGAATCTATAACTGCTTAATGAACTGAGCGAGCACTTTCAATAACCTTGCTCCTGCTATTTTGTTAAAAATAATAATAATAAGAGCAGTCAAAGATTGAATGCTGGGGCTGGTAATATGGCCTAGTGGTAAAGTGGGTTCGATTCCTCAGCACCACATATATAGAAAAAGCCAGAATTGGCACTGTGGCTCAAGTGGTAGAGTGCTAGCCTTGAGGAAAAAGAAGCCAGGGACAGTGCTCAGGCCCGGAGTCCAAGCCCCAGGACTGTCAAAAAAAAAAAAAAAAGATTGAATGCTTGCTGTAATGGATTTGGAGGAAATACTGGGATTTTTAACATGGTCCCTTGTGCTTGCTAAGTGGGTGCTCTACCACTTCAGGCATGCCTCCAAACAACTTCCCTTCCTTTGGGAAGTAGTAATTTCCTAGGTAGGGGCTCACTTTATGCCATCCCAGCCTGCACTGAGATCCTATTTACACTTCTCTGGAGGTGACAGTTTGCTATTGGTTCACAAGAGTCTCTTGTTTGTTCACAAGAGTCTTGTTTGTTTTGGCTTAGTTTAGGGTTTTGTTTTTTGTTTTTTGCTGTGTCTGTTTGTTTCTTTCTTTCTCTTTTTTTGCTGGTCCTGAGTCCTGAGCTCTGAGCCAGAGTGTTATCCCTGAGCTTCTTTTGCTACTACTCTATCCCTTGAGCTACAGCACCACTTGTGGTTTTTTCTGTGATTAAATGGAGATAGGAGTTACACAGACTTTCCTGCCCAGGCTGGCTTCAAACCACGATCCTCAGATCTCAGCCTCTGGAGTAGCAAGGATTACAAGTGTGAGCCACCAGATCTCAGCCTGAACTTCTTTTTGCCTAGGCTGGCATTGAACTTTGATTTCCCAATCCCAGCCCCCCAAGTAGCTAGGATTACAGGCTTGCACTACCAAACCTGGTTTATAGTGGTAGTTTTGAAGATAATTCCACCACTTATCTTCACACAATCCTAACTCATAAATGTCATAAAACATTTCACAGCACAAAAGCTACTTAATGATTTCAACTCTGCAGCTCCCAGTTACAAGTTATAAATCACAAACGCGTGCACTCCAGCTCAAGCCTGCACATTAGCCAATATTTCTTCTATCATTAAGCAGATGTGTAGGTTGAACTCAATGCTAGCAATTCACAAGGGCTCTGACATCCACAATGTGAATGTAAAGTTCCAGTGTTTTCTAGGACCAGTGATCTATGTATTAAGAAAATTAGGTCAGCATTAAAAGTGAAGCCAGGTATCCTGGCTCATGTCTATAATCCTAACTACTCAGGAGGCTGAGATCTGTGGATCATGGTTTGAAGCCAGCCTGGGCAGGAAAGTCCATGAGCTCTTATCCCTAATGAACTACCAAAAACCCAGAAGTGGAGCTGTGGTAGAATGCTAGCCTTGAGCAAAATATTCAGGGACAGTGGCCAGGCCTGAGTTCATAACCCCGGACAGGCGGGGGGGGGGGGAGAGAGAGAGAGAGACAGAGAGAGAGAGAGAGAGAGAGAGAGAGAGAGAGAGAGAGAGAGAGAGAGAAAGAGACAGAGACAGAGACAGAGACAGAGCCAGAGAACACTACAACTAGTATATAATGTGTTAAGAGAAGATGGTAAATAAATTTAGGTGTTCCTATTTTTACTTTAAAGTGTTATTAGTATATTACAGAAAATTTAGAATTAGAATAATAACTAGGTATACTTGAATAGATATGTTCTACTTAAATAGTGTAAGAAAATACCTTTTTGTAATGTAAGGTCATATGATTTGAGGTTCACTTTTTTACATAATGAATTTTTTTCTCTACTAGTATTCCATGTTGATACTGATTTTCACTAGCACCTTAGATAAATTACCACACTCACCAATGCCTTCCCTAACATAAGGACACCAACTTCATCTCTTTCAAAGCATTACTTAAGACAGACTATATAGCAGGGTGCTAGTAGTTCACGCTTGTAATCCTAGCTACTCAGGAGACTGAGATACAAAGGACAATGATTGAGGCTAAACTGAGCAGAAAAATCTTGTAGACGCTGTCTCCAATTAACCAACAAAAAGCTATACTGGGAGTGTGGCTCAAGAAATAGAGCACTAGCTGAGCAAGCTAGCTGTACAAGCATGGGACTCTGAGTTCAAATCTCAGTGCACCCTTGTCCTGAAAAAAGACATTATTTTGCAATAGCATCTTAAGATTCACGAATCTTTTTATGATTCCTATGCTAAATGGTAAGTAAACTTGGAATACTACACAGCAGAAGTGGGGGGGGAAAGGAACCATATAAGATCGACTTGCTACATGAACCCTTATTCAGTTACGTATATACTGTAAAGACTGCTTTTACCATTAAACTGTTTAATAATATTTTTTTTTCTCAAGGAGCACATTAACCATCCAGGGAACTATATATTATTTAGAAGAATCTGACTCTGACACTTTTCCTACTAGTTCTCTTGGCATCAAAATGGTACATCTGATCTTCAGTTCCATATGCATTGCCTAACAGCTCTGCCTGGACCCACATTCCTGCAAGTTCTATTTGCCTTCCATATTTAAAATGCTGACCATGCAAAGGCAAGCAAAATACTGTGTAAGTCTTGTGCTGAATATTATGCTTTCCTATAAAATTCCCTAATGTTTTTGAGAGCTAATGTGACATGAGAATCTAGACTACCTGTGCCAACATTGAAAATAATGAAATGTAGAGGTCCACAATTGGAAGTTGAAAAATATGTGCCGTGTTTGTTTTCAATGGGATTCTAAATAGTTCTCAGTTACTGCTATAGAATTTCCAACTGGTAATGTGTGAGTAGTATAAGTAAATACTATTTTGATACAGTATGTATCCCAGACCTAATCTTATACCTGACTTCTAACTAGCTAGACATCTCTGCTAAATGTGTGTAACCCCAGCCAGGAGCCAGGGGCTCATGCGTGTAATCCTAGCTACTCATGAGACTGAGATCTGAGAATTGTGGTATGAAGCCATCCAGAGAAGAAAATTCTGAAAGATTTATTAACATTAACCATAAAGCTAGAATTGGAATTGTGACTCAGTCCTTGAAAGGAAAAGCTAAGCGACATCACCCAGGCCCTAAGTTCAAGTTCAAGCTCCAATACCAGTAAAGGAAGAGGAGGAGAAGGAAGAGGAGAAGGAGGTATAACATGCCTTACATGAATATAGTTATAAACTGAGAAGAGCTTAACAATTTTTCGTATAATATTCACAAATTTCCCAAGGAAATCAACTGATCATAAAAAAGAGTTGGTCTTAACAATGAATTAAAAATAATTACAACAGCACAAGGGTTAGAGGGGGAAATGGTATTATCAGCTCATTTAATTCTTTTTTATGAAATCTCAGGTATGTTAAATGTTTTTGAAAGAGAGGAAATATCGAACAGAAAACTTTTCCCTACCTGACTAATTAGTGCGTTAAATATTACAAGACATTTCATGTAGGAAGTAGGAATGCTTTTCAATATTATCCCCCTGCATTATTTAAAGGTTAGGATAAATGGATCTACAATAAGTTTTTGTCTCCTTTTAAGGCTTTTAGAATTCCCTGAATAATGAAAAACAGACCCAACCAAGTGAAAATGTCCTTCATCTTTTTATTATTATTTTTTTTTAATTTGGCTGAGCATCTGATAGTGTTCATTTACTGCATTCCCTGGAGGTAGCAGGTGCGGCTTTATTCTCATTTGTTTGCTTATTCTTAGCTCTGAGAGCATCTGGGGGGGAAGCAGACATTACCCAGCCAGGAGCAGCTTTGTGACACTGCCCAGAGGCAGCGCTGGGCGATAACCTGCACACTGCGCATGCCGACAACTAGATCTCTTCTTTAGCACTGAATTACCCAGGACTGAACCACCACCACCACAAAAATATCAGTCCCTGAAATCAGACTTCCTAGTAGCTTATCTAATAAAACCACTATTTTACCAGCAAATATTTCTTTATTATGATACATTTCTTTATACTACTGATTTTATGAGACTTTGTGAAGATGCTACATGGAAATACCGATGGTTTGATTCTTTGTAACAGTCTATTGTACACCTACAATTTTCAGTCAGATTGCTTTTTCTTGGGAGTAGCACTTAATTACAACTTAACCACACACCCAACATAAATGTAATTCTGAATTCACTTGCCTTCATATTTAAAAAACAAGTAGACTTAATGCATGTTCCTCAATTTTTTTTATTTTCATCCAAGTAGGTCTACTACCAAATAATACAGGAATTCAAATTGCCTATTTCCTCATACCATTTCTAATTCTAAGGCAATATTTTTATTTTGTAGGATGAATACACTTAAGAACACTGTTTAATCCATCCATAGAGTCTCTTTCTAATTATGGGGTGTCAAAAATTTCAGCATGATCATTATGTTTATTAGAAGTCATTTGTGTATCTCTAACCCCTTTCATTAAACTGCTATGGCGTTCATTTCATCCCTAAGATGTCCAGGGCTCATCTTCCTAATGTGCAACAATTTAGCACGTAGAACCCAAAGGGCATGCACAGCTCGCAGACTTTTGCATATTGGTGATCCTCGGTACAAACGATACTCAGAACAAATGCTTAACTTTAAAAGCCAAAATTTCAATTCCAGAAAGTAAACCATAAAAAAGGCTTTGGTCAGGATAAGTCACAGTAGTGACTCCTTTCTTTAATTAGAGCAAAATTAATAGTTGATCTATAAAATTAACATCAGTAGAAGAAAGTCAGTTACTTAAAATTCCCCCTGATTCCCATATGAGAACAAAAGAGGCAGGCAGGAGTTATGGGCACACCTCAACATTGGGCCGCGAGCTCCGTAGCTTAAGGTGTCTTCCCATCTCCCTCTCTGCTACCCAGAAATGACCTACTTGAATCATCCTTCCTGTGAATTCTCATTATAGCTTAGCTTCACAAGGGTTGCCTTTGAATCACTGGGCCAAAAGGCATCTACCACCACCTTCTAAAAGATCAATAATGAAGTGTCAATGGTGCTACTACAAAAAAAAAAAAATTGACATTCCAATTAAGTTAAACATAATGGATGAACAAGGTCTTTATGGCTACAGTTAACTACTGTCCAGCCAAAGCAAAACAAAACAAACAAACAAAAAACTTCTAGTATTATCTATTTACATATGCCAAGGTATACGTAATGCAAAGGTATTTCTTTAGTAATTTTCTTAGTTTAATTCCTGAGCCATTAGAATCACAATGCTTTTATGTTCTCTGTTTTTAGCTGTACCTGACAGTAAAATGCATTATATTTTTCTCAAAATTATATTATTATAATCACCTTTATTGGCTGATATATTTAGACAATGAAAGGTTTGGGTGAGTTTAAAAATTAGAAGACATGATTCTTGCTTTGAAGTGAGCTCAAAATGTGTTTTCCAGAAATAGAATTTCTCTCTCTCTCCACATTAATTTCACAGATAGGTATCTGTATAAAAGGGCAAGGTGGCAGTGGCTCATTCCTATAATGTTAGCTACTCAGAAGGCTGAGATCTGAGGATCGCTGTTCAAAACCAGCCAGGTCAGGAAAATTCGTGAAATTTTTGTCTCCAATTAAGCACCTAGAAACCAGAAGTGGCTCTGTGGCTCAAGTGGTAGAGAGCTAGCCTTGAGCACAAAGAGGCTCCAGAATAGCACCTAGGTGTGAATTCAAGCACCACATTCAACAACAACAAAAAAGGTAGAAATTGAATTACATACATAGAATACATAGGCTCCTCCGTATGAGTGAAAGTAAACTATCTCCCTCCTCCACGTCTTAGAACAAGTTAATCTTACGGTAACTACTGGGGATATCAAAATATAATTTATTTTTTACACTAAAATGTACTTGATCAGTCAGTACAATTCTCACTTCTCTGGACAAATTACATAATAATCTACTTTGTAACACAGTGTGCTGGGTTGTGGACACAAAAAGATGAATTGTCATGGGGCTCTGTCTCCCATTGAGGGTCAGGCTAGAGGGGGAGCTAGGCATATGTACAGATAAACTGGGGGCCCTTCTAAAGGCATGCACACCATTTATCTCAATGTAGAGCTGTACAGGTGGTCAGCAAATCCTTAGGAAGGACGAATGATCACGGTGCTAGAGAAGTCTGGAGTTGAGCCTTACTCAAGCTTAAAAGGAGACTTAGTGTTTCTTATTCCAACACGTCAAGCATTTGTTTTGAAAGCCGACTCAGAAAAAATTCAAATATTCTTTGAAATATAGTAATAACTTTTGGAGTTTTCATTGACTTCATTCCAACAGAAGAATTTTGCGGTATAAACTAAAATATTAAAAGAGAAGCAAAAGAATGCAGGACAAGCTACACTTAATTCCTTTGCTAACCTATTTTTCCATTGCAATGACTTATGTACTGTTAACAAATCAAGCACATTCGTTCAAAAGCCAGTTTTCCATGCTAGCTTTTCTATGTTATTGTAAAACTACGTAGATCCTTTATGGGATAAAATTAAATTGCTCACGGCATTCTTGACAAAATTCACAGTGCAAGAGTTAAATTAAGAAAACTGAAGATAAAGCAAGATCTTTGTTGTTTGCTGTTAAGCAGAAATGTCATCGGCATGATATCAGTGTTCTGAGCTCATGAAAAACCTCTTCTACTCTTCTACAGAATTCTGTACCAATTTCATGGGTGTAAATACATACACTCACACACACACAGAGAGAGAGAGAGAGAGAGAGAGAGAGAGAGAGAAACATAATCTTCTGTTAGCACTTCCCCTTTTTCTGAAAGATGTTGAGAGTGGTCTTTTCCAGAGACATTACCATGGTTGTTTTCTTACTCTAGGAGCTTTGTCCCTTTTGGTGTTGTACCTACTGTATTTGTGCCAGCTGTTGTCCACTTGTCTCTACGTGTGTATGTGTGCGCGCGCATGCACGTGCATGTGTGCAGGTCCTAGGGCTTGAACTCAGGGCCTGGGCACTGTCCCTGAGCTTCTTTTGCTCAAGCTAGTGCTCTTCTACTTGAGACACAGCTCAACTTCCAGTTTTTTTCTGAGTAGTTCATTAAAAATGAGTCTCATGGACTTTCCTGCCTAGGCTGCTTTGAACCACAATCCTCAGATCTCAGCCTCCTGAGTAGCTAGGATTACAGGTGAGAGCCACCAGTGTCCAGTTCTAGGAACCTTTATGTAACACAATACTACTATCCTTATCTCATATATCCCATCTAGGTGCAAGTAGTAGAATGTGTTTCTTTTGAAGGAATAGACCATCTTATTTCTTCTACATTCAATCTCTAGCATCTAACATGGTTGGCTACTCAGGAGGTCCTTCAATAATAATGAACTGTCAACAAAGCAACTTGTGACTAAGGACTAATTCTTTTTAACTATTAACAATGAAAATAACTTGTCTCACTAATTTTTCCTTGTTTTTCAACTGAATGTAATTTTATCAATATGTATGTGTTCAGGTAATTAGTATTATACATGTTTTCAGGGATTTAATCATGTTAATTTATCAAGTTAAACTGAGAACTAATTTGCTTCTCACATAATATATATATGTGTGTGTATTTATATACATATTTATGTGTGCATATGTGTATGCATGTATACCCTTTTTATTTTAAATTTAACATTAAGTTTGTTGACACTGGGTGGGTATGGTGAGGATCCAGAAGTGGATACAACATTATGTATTAAATTTAGCATAATTTGTAATTGTAATGTGTTTTTCATTGTACTTGCTTTGGGGGGAGGGGGCAGGGGACGCATGCATGCACATGTGTTGCTATAGATTGGATCCAGAACTTTGAACATGCCTAGGAACATATCTACCACTGAGGTAACTCCTCACTCAGCCCTGTTGCCCTCTATAGCTCAGGCTGATAGGCTTGTCTCATCCTCTGGCCAGATAGCTGGGATTTTAGGTGTGCACCTGCTAAACGCACATTAAACAAGAAAGTCCATTCACTAATTTGACATGGCATGTATTTTTTTTTTAGTTTTAGTGATTTCTTATTAAATGTAAAGTATTTCCATAGAGGGCATAGACTGACATAACACATTAGTCCTACGAAGATGCTACGTAGCATCTATACTTGTTTTTTATTTTTCTTTCCTCCTCCTCTTCCTCCTCCTCCTCCCTCCTCCCTCCTCCTTCCTCCCTCCTTTTCCTCCTCCTCCTCCCTCCTCCCTCCTCCCTCTTTTTCCTCCTCCCTCCTCCCTCCTCCTCCTCCTCCTCCTCCTCCTCCTCCTCCTCCCTCCTCCTCCTCCTCCTCCTCCTCCTCCTCCTCCTCCTCCTCCTCCCTCTTCCTCCTCCTCCTCCCTCCTCTTCCTCCTCCTCCTCCCTCCTCTTCCTCCTCCTCCTCCTCCTCCCTCCTCTTCCTTCTCCTGTGCCTCAGGGCCTCCTGCTCTCACTGGACTTTTCCCCTCAAAGCTGGTATTCTACGGCTTGAGCTACAACTCAAGAGCCTTACAGACATTTCTGTCCCGACTGGCTTCAAGCCATGAACCTCAGATCTCAACTTCCTGAGTAACTAGGATTACAGTTGTGAGCTACCAGTTTTTAAGCCACCAGCTTTTAGGTCAGACTCAAAAGATGTTTGGCTGTACATGTGTTTAGGGTGTTCAGTCAGTCTCTCCGCACCTTTATGCTTCCTTTTACCTTTTACTTCAATAAGAATAGCTAAATTCACTGTGTACCAAATGCATCCATAATCTCATTTAATCCTCCTGAAACTCCCAAATGAGGAAACTGAGGCTTAGCCAAGTGGCTTAGGCCCCTTGTTTAGGTATTTGGGGGTAAAAAATAGGGAGTGAGATGGAACTCTTGTCATTCTTACAGGGGAGTTCACTCTTCATTACCTCCTGAATTTGCTCAGCTGACTGACTTAGAGGAATCCACTGTTTACTGCTGCAGAATGACACTTCCACAGCCTTATTCCTCGCTCAGCAGGTAGGTTCTTTATGCACCCAATTCTTTCTTGTGTGGGAGGCAGGACAGAGTATTGCACCATAGAACCCTGCCACTTCCAAATGAGAATATTCTAACACAAGAATTGTGACTTTCAGACACAATTATCTTATTCAAAATAGTATTGCAGCCCAGAGCCAGTGGCTAAGGCCTGGAACCCTAGCTACTCAAGAGGCTGAGGTCTGAGGATCCTGGTTAGAAGCCAGCCTAGACAGGAAAGTCTGTGAGGTGTTTTTTTTTTTCAAATTTTTATTATCAAACTGATGTACAGATAGGTTACAGTTTTATACGTTAGGCATTGGATACATTTCTTGTACTGTTCGTTACCTCGTCCCTCATTCCCCCCTCCCTCCTCCCCCTTTCCCTTTCCTCCCATGAGGTGTTCAGTTCACTTACACCAAACAGTTTTGCAAGTATTGCTTTTGTAGTTGTTTGTCTTTTTTTATCCTGTGTCTCTCTATTTTGGTATTCCCTTTCAATTTCCTAGTTCTAATACCAGTATACACGGTTTCCAATATACTTAGATAAGATTACAGAGATAGTGTAGATACAATCACAGGAAGGTGATACAAGAACATCATCAATAGTAGAGGCTACAGATACACATGGGGCATTGAAAGTAGTTACAACTGTGATATCACAATCGTTTCCATAACATGGAGTTCATTTCACTTAGCATCATCTTATATGATCATAAGGGCATAGCTATTGGGCTCTTGTGATCCTCTGTTGTGACTTGCCTAAACCTGTGCTAATTATTCCCAATAAGGGAGACCATAGAGTCCATGTTTCTTTGGGTCTGGCTCACTTCACTTAGTATAATTTTTTCCAAGTCCTCTAACGGGCAAAAAGCTGAAACTGAAGCTAGGTGCATGTGGTGAGAAAAAAAAGCTAAGGGACAGCATCCAGGTCCTGAGTTCAAGCTCCAGTACCAACACACACACACACACACACACACACACACACACCATGGTATATCATATTCAACAAGCAAAACCACAGCAATGTTTCCATCCCAATTATCATTGTGAATATAAAAAGAAAAAAAAAAGACTTTCAACTCCATAGAAATGGCAGGCTTCAAAGACAACATTTGTTCCTCTGTTTCTAAAACAGTACTCAGACTTCTCCTTGTACATGCTGACATACTTCCCTGAGTGGGAATTAAACCTGGCCTGCTTCCAGCATGCCTGCAGGACCTCCCAGCTGTTCTCAGAGAATCATGACATCTGCGGTTTCCATGTGGATTACACCTTTAAGAAAGAATAATAGTAAACTATTTTTTCTCAGTAAAGTTTAGATAGTAAAAATGTACCCATACTTAGTCTTCTCCTCCAAAATAATTGAAGGGCTAAGTAAATGTGATATTATAAATGAAATAGTGTGTTATAAAGCCTACAGATATTTGGAAATGCATTCCATAGAGTGTGTATCTAAAACCGCATAAATTTTGTGTTCTACTCCTTTTGAGTCTTATAACAATTTCCCTTTTCTTCAGAAAAATAGTGGGATAATCATAAATATGCACACACACATATAAGATCTCATAATGAAACAGTCTAAAAACTAAATTTAAAAAATACTGACTTGTAGCAGTAATCTCCAAACTCATATTTAATACTGCATATTTTTGTGTTTTAGAAAATTCTATCTAATCTCCTACATATGTGTTTGTGTATATATATATATATGTAATGTTTTTCACAAAATTTGGATAATAATACCCTTCCTTTTACTTTTAAAAAGTAGCATTACAAAGTAAGTATTGACTTTACTATGCAAATTTTTGAAAAATATTCCAAATCTCATGTAATGGATGGTGGATTAGATTATTGTCACTTTTCACTTTCTCCAATCACTTTTACAGATGTAACTTGTCCTTTGAATTTCATTATTTTAAATAATACTACAATGATGGGTTTGTACATAAGTCTCTGCCCGTACTGTCTGTGTCCATAGTTTCAATTCCAAAAGAAGGACTTTTGAAGCTCTATAGATTCTTTGTACATGATGTGCACATTTCTATGGTTGTCAAAGAACTCTCCCCACTTCATCTTGAGTCCAAATTAGCTTTGCTCAGTTGATATGAATATCAATTGTGTTTTTAACTTGCCTTTTTCAAAAGTGCTGAAGAGTTTAAAAACATCATATTTATTGTCTACCATCATTTTTCATCTCTGTGCTAGCTGTCCTACAATTTTTGAGCTTTTGGATTTTCAGGTGAGGTTTTTATTTCTGAAATATTCATGTAAACAAGATAACAATCTTTTATTTGTTACAAAGTTTCTATTATATAAAGAAGTATACACTACTTTTAGATTTTTTATTTCATCTTATTTGTTTTCCAACCCTGAAATAGATGAAATTTTTCTTTATATTTTCTTCTCATGGGCTTCATTAATGATAGCTACTATTCATAATTCATATGGAATCATGTTACCACATTCCTTTCATATTATTCCTTTCCTATTTTCTACTTCCTAGTTATCTGGTGATCTGGACACAAAAGATCTGGTCTCCATTCCAGGATGGACCTGCACACAGCCCACCACCAATAACTTGGATGACAATAACCATGACTGGGCTCTGGCACACAGCTGAAATTTTGGTCACATTGAAAATAAAATGGCAGCTGGCATGTCCATGTGGATTGCTACTAATTTCCTTAAAGAATTAATTTGTGAGAATATACAAGATATCACCAAAGAAAAGACTGCATATGATGTAACCAAAGAAAGGATTCAAAGGACGAAAAGAGGGAGAAAGGTAGAAAGAAGGAAGAAATCAAGGAAAGAAAGAAGGAAGGAAGGGAGGGAGAAGGAGGGAGGGAGGAAGATGAAGGAAGAAAATATGGAATTCAAGACATACTGGCTTGAAATAAAATTGATATTTCATACTAAAATTCACCAACAATAATTAAAATAATAATAAAATTATTGTATAAATACTTAAAATATATGGCGTGCTGAAAAGACAATGTTTCAGATTAGTCCTGTTACATTAAAATGAAAATGTGCCCTGAACCTGGTTCAGTGTTTTGCACTTTGCTTCCTCATGTAGCACACTGTAACCTAACTTAGTTTGTAAACAAACTTGAGAGACACCGTCTTATAGCAATTTGCTGAGTCTCAGCCAATCACAGCTGCACAACTTGCACCAGTTACATCCTCAGAGAACTTTTCAGACCTTAAGGCAGAGGCTGAGTGAGCCGTAAGCAATCACACTATTTCTGTGGGTCACTTCCCTTCTCTTTGTATAATTACTGCCTGCCTGTACTGCTGCTGGAAGCTCTGGCTCTGAATGCTGGCTGATCCACAAATTATTCTTTGCTCGAATAAACTCTGCTTCATTTCACTTGTCCAAAATTTTCCTTCTAACAGTTGCTGTACTTTTAATGAGGACAGAAGAATTTTGTTAATCATGTCTTCATGCGCTATACAACCTTTTATGCAGAAGTATGGAAATCAGCCAGGATATTGTACTGGACTTTTAATTCCAAGGGAGTAACAAATCATTCTGAACAATCTTGCTGTTCAAGCTGGCTGCTCAACAACGGAATGAATTTCAAATATTTGAAATTGAGGACACATTTTCTTGAGAATCTTTTTACTACCTCGGTGCCCAGATATCTGATGGGAATTGATAGGGATAAACAGTGAATGAAAGTATTCCATGAAGGTATTACTTGTTTTGAAAGTAGAACTTAAATTTGTCCTAAATTTAAATGTATTCTATTACTTGTTTGGAAAGTATAACTTAAATGTACTCTATTATTGGTTTTTAAACTTGAGTGAAATATGGCTGAGAATCTTTCTTACTTTTAGGGGAAATAAAAGAAGGTTAAGAGGGCCTGTTTGTTAGCAAATAGCTGTGGGCAGGGGTTTTATATGGCTTGCACATATACCAGCACTGAGGCTTGAACTCAGGGCCTCAAGCTCTCCATTTGACTTTTGTTTTGTTTTGTTTCTTGCCAGTCCTGGGGCTTGACCTCAGGGCCTGAGCATTGTCCCTGGCTTCTTTTCACTCAAGCTAGTACTCTACCACTTGAGCCATAGCGCCACTTCTGGCTTTTTCTATATACGTGGTGCTGAGGAATAGAATCCAGGGCTTCATGTATATGAGGTGAGCAGTCTACCACTAGGCCATATTCTCAGCCCTCCATTGGCTTTTAAAATCAAAACTAACATTCTACCACTTCTGCCTTTTTGCTTGTTAATTGAAGATAAGGATGTTATGGACTTTTTTTTTTTAACCTGTGCTGGCTTTGAACTGCGATCCTCCAGTCTCATCCTCCTTAGTAGCTAGGATTACAGGCGTGAGCTACCAGTTCTCACACGTCCTTGAGGGACTAGTACTTTTTAACTGCTGATAGAGTGTTGGTAACAACTGAACTAAGTGAGATGGTAAGGCCAGTAAAATGGTAAAGGCTTTTGTTTATTCTTGTGCCCTCATACCCTGATGTTCCATATGCATCCCTGTCACTTTGGTGAGGTCACACTTTTACAATAAAGATAGTGGCCATCATACTTTAAGTTCACTTAAACATTACTTCAAGATCATGCTTCATGTTGTTAAATAAGGATGACTGGTTCATAATCCAGAGATTATAATTCAGGAGTTGTGGATGGGACTCTGAAATCTGCATCACTCTGAGGCATCTCAGAAGACTCTTCTGATACGCTAGTTGGTGGACTATGCATGCCCTAAAGGATTAACCACAGCATCTTGTTCTTGTGTTTATTCAACTCTTTCTAATCTGCCTATCAGTCACCTAAATCCATAAAAATGAATGCAACAACATATATATGAAGTTGAATGTTATAACTCATTTTTTTGAAAAGAAATAATTCTGCTTTAAGTGTGAAGGGGCAAATCTGTAAATTAAAGAATACAGAAATTGCTGCAATATCAGGAAAGATTTATAGCTACTTAAATTCCCTCCTTATCAATAAGCTCAATGATAACTGAGGAGGTAGAGAGGGGGAAAAAATAACTAAATTTTTAAATAAATGTCAGCAATATCCATAATTCATTAAAAACAGCTTCAAGGTAGCAGTCTATTATAAAACACCTGATTTTCAAGAAGTTTCAGAGCCAGGTGCTGGTGGCTCACACTGGTAACCCTGACAGAAGCTGACATGAATGGCTTTCAGTTCAAAGTCAGCCCAGGCAGAAAAGTCTATGAAACTCTTCTCTCCAATTAAACAGCAAAACTGGAAGTGGGGACATGTCTCAGTGGCGGAGAGACAGCTTTAAATGGAAAAGCTTAGGGACAGCACCCAAGCCCTGAATAAAAGCCCCAGTATCAGAAAGAAAATAAGTTTAAATACAGTTTATTAGCTCAGAGACATCTTTGAAGTGATTATATTTTACATAAACATTGTAATATTTTTACCTTTTACTAGCAAATACTAAAGAAAGAAAAACACACAAGGCCATGTGAATACAATATAAATATAGCCTGAAAGGGTGTCAAACACTTAAGATTTTGACAATCAAACATTATATAACATGGCCAAAATTCCAAAGAGAAATTCATAAGTGAAAGCCAAGAGATCAGAAAGAAAATGGGTAAGTCATGTAACACAAGTATAAATTTAACTAATGGCAAATTAAATCCAAAACAGCAAATGAAAGTGAGTACGGTTCAACAGATGTCTGTGTGGGAGGAAAGGAAAATATGGTTGAAAACAAACTGTCTCCTATGAATTGTCTATGCCATGCTCACACATATAATGAAGTAAAGCTATCGTGTATGCAGTGGAACTTAACCTTGTGAAACATATAAGAAAAATTATTCCACAGAGTTCAAGTAAATATAAATGTTTCATTTGGATATATCTTATTAAAAGAAAAATATAATTTAAAATTTTATATCAACTGTTTACATTATAATTAGTCCTCTAATCACCATATAATCTTTGATTTAAAAATTGTACCATTCCTGGGGCTTGAATTGGATGCTATCCTTTAGTATTTTTTCCTCCTCAAGGCTAGCACTCTACCACTTGAGTCACAGCTCCACTTCTGACTTATCCATGGTTAATTGGAGATAAGAGTCTTACAGATTTTTCTAACTGGTCTGGTACTGATCTGTAATCCTCAGATCTCAGACTTCTGAGTAGCTAGAATTATAGGTGTAAGTCATCAGTGCCCAACTTGGCCACATTTTTTTAATAATGCAACTATTGCAATTTAGGTGCAATTTAATATAGTTAATGAACACACATTTTAAAAAGATTATTATTTTTTATTAGGTGTTCTGTAATTAATACCTTTAAAAGTAATGTTTACCAATGCAGTTAGGGTACCTCCACTTTTTTTTATTCCAGTAATGGGACTTGAACTCAGGGCCTTGCAGTCTCACTTGGCTTTTTTGCTCAAGGCTGGCACACTACCAACTGAGCCATACCTCCGGCCCTGGTTTTTTGATGGTTAACCAGAGATACGAATCTCAGACTCTCTTCCTGGGCTGGCTTCAAACTGCAATCCTCAGACCTCAGCCTCCTCTGTAGCTAGGATCGCGGGCGTGAGCCACAGTGGCCGGCAGGCGCCAGTGCCTGACAGCTACATTTATTTTAGAGCAGGAGTTTACAATGAAAATTTCTGAGTTCCCAAATTCTTTAAATGACTTCCTTTTTCTTCCCAGCTCTGTCATCTTTTCACAGCCTTAGGTATATCTGAGGACTTGTCACTTGTAGCTGGAAAATGCCCACAACTAGATTTTCTACCTCTGGTGCTATTCTAGTCCTTAATTCATCTTTTCTACTTCCATTTACTAAGCCATCTATTAGATAGGTGCAAGGCACTTTGTCAAACATGTCAAAGAGAATGGAGCACATAACAGTAATGTCCCAACTGGATCTTCCTAAAACAGTCATTGGTGAGTCCTTGATTTTTTATACTCGTAGACTCAAACTTAAGTCCTAAATATTGACGAAGCTCTTGATAACCGGATCCCTCGCTAAATATCCAAATTTCTTGGGCTCCAGAATGTCCAATGAAGTGTTCCAGCTATGAAGGGGTGCACAATGTTTTCTCATTATTCTAACATCACTGTTGACCCCAGACACAGACTGACACCTGCCCATAGTGAGTTCAAGACTTGACGTTCCAGCCCCCGAGTTGTCATTATCAAATGCTTCAAAACACCCTACACCTTCACTCCAACTTATGACATGATGTTGACACTCCTGCTTTGTCCATCTTTAGAATACACTTCTTGAGGCCATATTGCCCAGCTTCTTCATCTTGGTAGGCCCCTGGGCTGGCACATTAAACACTTTTACTGAATGCACAAGGGTACTTTCTTCCAAAAGGTAGCCCAGATTTTATTTAGTCTGCTTTCAAAATCAACTTCAAGCTCCTAGTTCTGCTCAGGCAACTGCCGATCATAATGGATGCTGGGCCATAGCCCTAAGATTCAAATTGGTCCCCAAAGTCCAAACATAATCCCCTCATTCTTGTATTTCAGGGGAAAGAAGAGTAGGATGAAAATTCTTGGGGATGGGGATGCAGTTGGCCTCGATAGCAGGGACCGATTGGTAGGCTCATAGCAGGGACAATCTATTTAATTAGCCTGCATGGAAGCACATCAAACTGTAAACAAACGGTATGGCTCTTCTGCCTGGCATTGGCTGAATTTCAATGTCCATGAGTCATTCATGAGCACTGAGTTCTACATTCCAGAACTGAGTCCTTGCATTCCACAGCATCCTATAGTCACTTCATCATTCATGGGACACTGCATCTCACTATGTGTTCTGCTTCATTGATTACATGTACATAACTCTTGTTTCTAAAACTAGACTACACTCCTAAGAAACAGAAGCCATAGCTTACCTTCCACATCTCTATCTTTAAATAACTTGCCTAAATGTTACATAACCATGCCCAGGATCATTTCATATTCATTGACTGCTTTAGCAGAGTCATTATCATTATACTCTTACTTCTTGTTAGAGTTAATAGCAAAACTATCTCCACGAAGAAAATCTCCTTCTATTTTATGTAACTGCTTCAGAAGATCATTCTCACTGTGCCCCAGAGGTCACTTAATTCTATCTTATTTCTGCACCCTATTCTTGAGAGTTACAAAAGGAAGGAAGGTGTAACTCGTGACCTATGGATATGCTTCATAAAGAAGGAATTCTCTCCAGAAGACAATCTGATCCATTTTTTAGTGAATAAATAGCACAGTTGTACAATATTATCTTCTTTTGGCCTAAGTCAAAAAATAAAAATAAAAAGAAGTGCAATTTTTGCTTAGTAACCCCAGCCCATTGCTTTAATAGAAATGAAAAGGAAATTGTAAGTTTGAACATTTCTCACTTCTGTAGTTGATAGAGAGACAGAAACAGATGGAGACAGAGGAATGATTTCAGAGCCTGTCATTTCCTGGACTAGAATTTTGGGCGCTTCTAACTATATTTTGAATGAAAATTAAATTCCTCTACTAAGGTGAATGACTTGCAGAAAAAAAAACATTCAAACACCTACCAAGATTGGCCCATACTGCCTTCCATAGCCCATGGGTGTTCTTTCCCTTCTTTGCTCATTTCGTTCAGCCATATTTCCCAACTTCTCTCCATTAGCCATGCCAGCTCTTTCCTGTCCCAGCTTGATAGCCTATTTGCTCTCTCCCATATGTGTTTGAGGTTTGTCTCCCTGTGTTGTATGGTGAGTAATCAAAGAAGCCACATTTTGAAGGGTCAAATCTTGGGGTCTTTAATTAAAAGGCCTGCAACTGAATAGTAGACTCCTGTCTCACAGACCAGCAGCCAGAAAATACACCTAACACAGTTAGGAAACTGGCCAGAGAGGAAAGAAAGAACAAAACAACACCAAAAAACCAGTTCAGCTCTAATGGAGAGCTGAACTGGGATGCCACACAAACATGGAAACCTGTGGCATGGTATGATGGTGCCCAAACGGGTATGGGCCTAAATAGGGTCAGGCCAAGGTACAGGGTCACAGAAAACTCCCAGACCCAGGCTCTGGATGGACAGGTTTAGTAACTTATCAGCAAAGTGCCTGCCCCTGCCTCCAAGGATTCAGGCAAGCCAATCACATGGGAGGTGAAAGCTTTACCTTCACCCACCATGAAGACACAATGCCCGACCCTGCCTTTAAGCATGTGGCCAATACAGTGCTGGACAGACCAGATCGCCCTATTTCACCTGTACCCCAGGAGGGTTGTCTTATCATGACTCTGTAGCAAGCTCCTCTAAACATACCCACTCAATAAACAGTTGTTTAATTGACTTACTATCTTTTGAGTCAGCCTAACAGAAAAATGTGAAATTGTTTTTGTAATAGCAACACAATTCACTGCTCACCGACTAATGGAACAAGAAAATCTATACAACAGTACAAACATAATATAAAGAACTGAAAATTTCCTATTAGAACTGGGGGAAATTGGTAAAATGAATGAAATAAGACAATAAGAGGGCTGGGGATATGGCCTAGTGGCTAGAGTGCTTGCCTTGTAAAATGAATGAAATAAGACAATAAGAATCTCTGAAGGCGAAATGATTAATAAAAAAATAATTTTAAAACGTTTGTGATTAAGGGCTGGGGATATGGCCTAGTGGCAAGAGTGCCTGCCTCATATACATGAGGCCCTGGGTTCGATTCCCCAGCACCACATATACAGAAAATGGCCAGAGGGGGCGCTGTGGCTCAAGTGGCAGAGTGCTAGCCTTGAGCAAAATAAGAAGCCAGGGACAGTGCTCAGGCCCTGAGTCCAAGCCCCAGGACTGGCCAAAAAAACAAAACAAAACAAAACAAAAAAACGTTTGTGATTAAGCATCACATTTATGGCTTTGCTCTTGAGAAAAAAGCAAATTAATTTGCCAGGATAAAGAAACTCCAATGAAAACAATACCCCATGATCCTGATACAAGAAAAATATAGAGTGCATTCTGACCAGTATGCAAATCCATAAATCATGCCACAACAGAAATACATACCAAAAGAAGGAAATATAGTAAAGATATCTTCGTGCTGTTCTTCTAAATTGTACCTACCAGAGCAGGTTAAAAATCTCATCTATCTGGAGCCTGCCAGGCCTTGATGAAATGTACTGCTTCTTTCACATACCCAAAACAAGCCACTGCCAATGGTTCATGACTATAATCCTAGCTAGTTGGGAGGTTGAGATCTAAGGATTGTTTCTTCAACTTCAGCCCTGGTAGAAAAGTCCATGAGACTCTTTATCTCCAACTGACCACCCCAAAAGCGGAGCTGTGGCTTAAGTGGTAGAGCACTGGTTTTGAAAGAGAAAGCTCAGGTACAGTGCCCAGGCCCTGAATTCAAGCCCTAGTCCTGGAACAAAAATAAATATAAAATAAAACACACATAGCAGTCATCCTCACAAATGAACATAGAATTGTATCTGAGAGTTGATCCAAGTTTCCCCTCTGTGGTCAATTGGAAATTGTAGAAGCGTTATCAGGACTTATTTCTAATAAGAAAATTAAAACAACTAAATTTGGTTTTTGACTCTCCTGTCCTGAATGTTTCCTCTTTCTAGGAACTGCTGATTATGATCAAATAAGACACTTGAATGCTTTAAGGATTAATGTAAGAGGCTGCCACGTGGCCGTCATGACATATGCTCATGAGTGCTGTATTTTCATTAAGAAGATAAACATTTCCTCAGTGGATTTGGAGTAGGATCTTGGGGGAGGGGGGCGTGGAGGGAAGACTCACAGTTTCTCTAGTGACTTTGAAGACTGAAGGATGGGGGTAAGGCTATTCCAATGGCTAGCTCAGAGCCCAGTACAGCACAATTTAGGGCACCTGCCCTGGAGATTTGTCTATTCTTTCTCTAATACTAGTTCTGATTGTACTGGTACAGTAAAAAATAAAACTTATAATCAGATCTAGAACTGTATTTCCACATTGCTTGCAAAATAATTAGAATAATGAATGCTCAGGAATGCATTGTCTCAATATAATTTTCCAGGATTGGACATTGTTGAATTTTTAGAGCTTTATAAAATTAATAATTGGAATGATAACTTATTTTCATTTTTACGTTTATAAACTAGGAAAAATAGTAACTGAAGTCACAATTTAGTAACTGAAAAATTTAGCAATTGAAATTTCAGCAATTGTTGGAGTATAGCCAAGTCCATTTGTTTTCAATTTATTAATTGTCTGTTTTTTGGAACATAGCAGCAGACATGAATAGCTGTAACAGAGCCCATATGTTTCTCTAAGTCTAGAACATTCACTCTGTCTCCTCATGGATAAAATCATGTGAACTTTGCTCTGGATTAAGGAATAATGCATATATATATGATAAAAATACAGTTTTCCAAGTTATAGAATTTTTGGAGTATTTTTTTCACATTGATTGTTCTTCAATACTGTGATTTTTTCCTTCAATCTATATTAAAACTTAAAATTTATCAGCCTGTCATACCAATAGTCAGTTTCATATCCATAATAATTTTTTTGTAATTTCTGTGTTCAGTTGTATGTCGTGTATCTGGAGAATAATCTTACTGACCTTTATATTTAATTCTTAAGGTACCTTTCTTTTTTTTCATGAATTATCTTTTCTTAACAATATTTGAAAGGTGAAAAAAATAAGTAACTCTGGTACACCTTAAAAAAAACTGAAGCACATACAAGGCTCTGAGTTTCATCTCCAGCTCCACAATAAGCAAATAGAACAAACAAAAGCCTTTAGGAATGATTCAACTTCAAAGAATAGTCTAAAATCTAAGCTCGTTTTTAAAAAGTCATCAATCATCTAAAATCATCAAACAATCATCTAAATAAAGTATCATCTAAACAAAATAGATAAATTAGAAAAATCTACTTCTATATTGCCACAGGCAAACAAGGAGGGTTGCTCCTTGCTCACCTTTTCTGTCCCTTCAATTCAGTGGCATTGGAAGTGACAGCTGTGACAAACCCTCAGAAGACCTCCTGGTGGACATGGGTAATTTAAACTCTGCTCTTGGCTCTGAACCTACCCTGTGCAGTTGTTGAAGCAGGTGGCTTCCACTTCCCCGGAGGGACACCCCTTCCTTCCCACCTTTCAGTATCTTTATCCTGGGTCACTTCCATTTCCAGGGCCCTACAGCTTTCCACTGCAGTATGCTCTCTTCACACTGCCAGCCCTGCACATTGCTCTAAGCCACTTTTACTGACAAAAGCACACACATGAGTTGCCGTTTGACTACTGACACTTGCAATAACAAAACTCATCCAGCTCACATTAAAAAGCAGAGGGGGAGTCATTATTTCACACACCTCGCAGTCTCTTCTCACTCCGAGACAAAGGAATGTCCAGGAAAATACCAAGCCCTCAGCTTTCCTTCCTCCAAAATCCTACATATATTTGTTTCTTCAGGAATAAACTCAGGAATAAACAATTTGCAATAAGGTCAAGTTCCAGCAACTAAGAGATCAAAGATAAACTTTATTCTCCAGCACATTTGAAAGCCAAAATATGCCAGAAAGACATTCCTAGACAAATGTTTTTAAAAGTCACAATAACCTTTTTTGTATTTTCACTAATTTTTTAACAAACACATTTTATCAATGAATGATTAAAATCAGAGCGTCAAAATAAATATTTGATTGCTGGACTTTTAAGTCTTTTTGCAAACTATTCTCGTGGTCAGAATGGTCATTGAGAGACTTTCTCACTTAAGTGAATCAAGTATGAGAAGTAAAATACGTGTTAAGAGGCCGGAACTGAGATTCTCAGTTAACATATGCTTCCAAAATGCTCTATGATCTGGTGAAAGATGGAATGTATGAAGAAAAAAAAAAATATATATATATATATATACATATATATATATATATATATATATATATATATATATACATATGGCAAGGAAAAAGGCGCAGTCTGGGTAAGATTTGATGTATGTTCTAAGTTACTCAGAGATAGAAGAATGAACAGGATCAACGTCAGAGAAAGCTCCAAATTAAAGAGAAAAGTGTCACTGCTCAGAGAAAACTGAGAGGAAACCAGCATTTTAAGAAAACAGAGCCTGTGGCATTGTCATGCCAGGAGAGGAAACAGCAGGAGGCCGCCTCACCCCAGGCGATCAGGTGGTTTGGGCACATTGGCTTGCTTCCATCCCTTCCTTCCGGGGAAGTTGAGAGCTTTGACCAATGAGCATCAAGGTGGATTCTCAGGCCACCATCCTGCCGGCTTCCATATGTGAATATGGCCTCCTACTTACCTGTACCGCAGGTTCTCTGGCCTCCTCGCTGTGACAGCCATAGTAGTCTGGAGTTCTACCCAGTTCCTGCATGTTTCCTTGGGCTCTGACACTTTTATCCGCGTGGCAAGAGGAGCAGAGCGCCGCATTTCCCATCTCAACTTTCACTGAGCCTGCTGTGTACGGCCCCGTCCTCGCCCTCTGCGCTCAGTCCTGAGATCCCAGAGGTGACACGAGCATGGAGGGTCCATCCAGAGGACCCTGAGCCCCTCTGCGGGGATCCTCCGCACGCCCCTTACCCGTCCCCCCCATTTGCTGGCCGGTGTCAGAGAGAACTCAAAACCCCAGCAACTGCAGTGCTGCCTTGAGGGACCATTTCCAGTTCAGGCACTGCCAGTCTATTTTTACACCTACCAGGCCAGCTATGCATGTCAATGGAGCGAGGGGGGGGGCGGGCAGACAGGGAGAGGGGAGGGGGTGGTGGTGTTTTGTTTTTCACCATGCAAGCAGCCTGCCTCACACATGGACTTCAGTTCCCCGCTGCGTTAGAATGTCTCCACACATGAGAATGTTTGCATTACTCAATAAATTCCTTTGAGTCCTTTGATTTTTCCCCTCTGCCTCTCTACTCACACTGAATACTAAATCTGTTCATCATCTTGCTGTATTGGCAAAAATTATTTGGTCATTGTTTTACCCAGTGGATTAAATACGTTATCTTTTTTTCATGGTCATTTACAGGAAACAGTGAGCCTCGTTTTAACATTTCACAGTGACTGGAAGGTTATCAATCACACTGGTTCAACTGAACCTTCACACTGGTTCAACTGAACCTTCGAGCGGAAGGAAGGAACTTTTGGGTTTGTTAAATGAAGTGACACCCAATTTCTCATTATGCATGACTGTACTTCATAAAGGCAAAAACATTTGATTCGCTTATTATCTTTGTAAGTTTTTAATATGTGAAAGTAGTATTTGTAACTTCACTTAAATATAATGAAGTCAGGCGCTGGTGGCCCATGCTTGTCATCCTAGGAGGTTGAGATCTGAGGATCACTGTTCAAAGCCAGCCCAGGCAGGAAATTCCATGAGACTCTTCTCTCCAATTAACCACCAGAAAACTAGAAGTGGAGCTGTGGCTCAAAGTGGTGGAGCACTAGCCTTGAACAAAAGAGCTCAAAGACAGCGATCAGGCCCTGAGTTCAAAACCCGTAACCAAAAAACGAAAGAAAGAAAAAATGGAAGGAAGGGAGGAAGGGAGGGAGGGAGGGAGGGAGGGAGGAAGGGAGGAAGGGAGGGAGGGAGGGAGGGAGGGAGGGAGGGAGGGAGGGAGGGAGGGAGGGAGGGAGGGAGGGAGGGAGGGAGGGAGGGAGGGAGGGAAAGAAGGAAGGAGAGATCGGAAAGAAAATAAGTCTCTCAGATTTGTCCAACCAAGTGGACTCTAACTGCAATCCTCAGATCTCAGCCTCCTGAATAGCTAGGAGTGTGTGTGTGTGTGTGTGTGTGTGTGTGTGTGTGTGTGTGTGTATTCATTCCAGATTAGACAAATGTCCCTAGGGGCTGAGAATTTTGCTTTGCTTTAACAGCATGACTTGCTCCCTGGCATCTTTCTGTCTCATTAATATGTTAACTATTTTTCCACCAAGCCTTTGACTTTGCTTTTCCTTCAGCCAAGCATGCATCTTCCTCCTCCACTAGTTTGTGTCTTGGTCATATTCCCTCTCCAAGATCATCTTACAGTTCACTTTCCCCTGAAAGTTTTCATCATGCCTACTTTAGTCCTTTATTTTTATTATTTTATTCTAGTATCTTTTTCAATAAGGTTGAGACTACTATTCTGTGTGTGTGTGTGTGTGTGTGTGTGTGTGCTGGCATTGGGGCTTGAACTCAGGACCTTGCAATGTTGCTTCTCTTTGTCTCTCAAAACTCTTGATGTTCAACTTGATCCACACCCTCACTTCCAGCTTTTTGCAAGCCAATTGGAAATAAGAGTCTCATGGACATTTGTGCTCAGGCTGGTTTTGAACCACAATCCTTAGATCTCAGCCATTTCAGTAGCTAGAATTGCAGTCATGAGCCACCAGTGCCCAGCCTTATTCTTTTGATAATCCTGTTATCTTTCCTAGAACTCTTATATTCATAACTATATGTATTAGTGCTCAATGTTTGCGAAGTAAAAGAACAAAACGCAGATACAGAAAAACAAACAAGTCACACTATTGATATTTCACTGGACCTAAGGATCAGATGAATTTGTCACAAAAGCTTGGACAATGTGATTTACATAACATTGTGTCAGGTCAAAACCAAAGTGAAAACAATGGTATGCAGGACTCATGTCTTAAAAATATGTCCAATGGTTGAGATCTCTGTGCATATCTGACAAGGGATATGCTACCCAACAGGACCAAACAATGTCTCCACTGTTCTAGAAAAAAAATGCTTCAAAGGCAATAGGGCAAATTACTCAGAAAGCAAATATTTGCATGTTAGAGTAGGATCTGTGAACCAGAGACATAATTTAGCAAGTAAAATTCAAAGTCTCTGTGAAGTGATATCTTTGCAGTATCATCTTAAATTTCTACACATTTTACTGCTATTACTTCAGCAGTATGACTGTTTCAAATGCACCACAAGAGGAAAGCAACTACAGCTGAGAACAAAAGCTGGTTTCTCAGATTTCTTCTGACAGTCACTGTTCAGGTCCCTAAAATCAGCAAAGCTGAAAAACCACCAGTACTGTTTTGTATTGCACTTTATAAGTACGAAGTCATGATCACAGAATTATCAAGAAATTAATACCTCAAAGAAACACCTGTCTTGATTCTGTAAATTAATCTAAGGAGCAAGGTTATTTTTTCTTCTCTTTCTTGGACTTGAACTCAGGACGTAGGCATTGCCTTTAGCTGTTTTTGCTTAAGACTGGTACTCTACCACTGGAACCATGCTTCCCCCCCCCTTTTTTTTTTTTTAGTTAATTGGAGAGAAGAGTCTCACAGACTTTTTTTTCTGCCCGTGCTGACTTTAAACCTCTATCCTCACACCTCAGACTTTGGAATAGCTAGGTATACAGACATGAGCCACTGATGCTTGGGTAAGGCAAGGTTCTTCAAGTGAGATTTTGCAAATATTTTCTAATAAAGCATGACTAGTTCCAGGATTCAGATCTACCACTAAACTACCTCTGTGGATGTGTATGATTCTCATTAAGTCTGGGCTTCTTCAGTTTGGAGGTAAAGGAGTTGGATTAGATGTTTGCTAGATCCCTTCCTGCTCTAGGGCTTCTGGCTTCGAAGACATCCAACCTGTTGACATCTAAATAACATCCAGCAAGCAGTGGATGCTCAAGCTGGCCATGTACTTAGACCATGTGAATGGGAGAGAGAAAGGAGAAGAATGACTTTCTCTGTTGTGTCACATTCTCTGGTCTATGGGACTCTGGACCAGGTCAGTTGTTTCCCTCACGAGAAGGATGAAAGAACATTGTAGAAGAGGCCACATTTCTGTGATACCCAGGAGCTGATGCCCAAGGTGAGGACCCTTTTGCTCTGGCTCTACCCTTCCTAAATATTAGCCCCACTGATAGCCTGGAGACATTGTGGACACTCTACATACTTTCTACATCTTACCATTTGAAAGTGACTTTCCTGTGGAAATTGTCTTATTCTCTAGAGAGGGTTTTGTAGAGCAGCTTTATGGGACTTGGTTAGACAAATCTTTGTGAATCTACTCTGTGAGCTAATGGGGGTTTTATTCTTTTTTTTTTTTTAGCAAGTATTAGTAAATATATATATATATGTATATATATACATATATATATAAAAGATTAACTTTGCTCATGTCTCTGGTCCAAGATTGAGACACAACCACATGGCCTGGTTGAGGGCCCAATCCTGAGGTGATATAGGTTATAACATTACAAATGACAGGAAGGACATTTTTATCAGCTTTAAGTAGTTGCACAAAGAACTTTCCATTCACTGAAGCAGTTTATGAATATAGTACATCTTGATCAATGTTGTATCTTACACTTTATAACATGTAGTAAATCAAATTTTGAATTACTTCAAAGAAAAACTCCTGCTAATAACTTCATTTCTTCCAGCTGCTAATTGGCTAGATCCATACATAGACTGATACCACCATCTTTCAGACTGGATATAATCCTAGTGTTGTTTGCCCAGGGCAGATGTTAGGTACAGGCAAACACCTCTGTAAGGGTATACATAAAAATGCTAAGGCTTATTGAGTGCAAAAGTCCTAGAAGGTTTTCATTAGTTCATTGTCAAGGGTAAATGCTATTGTATTTAAAATACTTTAACAAATAGGTTTTTATGCAAGTCTCTGTGGTTCATTTGTTTTTGTTCTGGGGCTTGGACTCAGGACCTGATCATTATCCCTTAGCTTTCAGCTCAAAGCAGGCACTCTACCACAACTATACTCCTGGGTTTGGGGATTCAATTAGAGATAAGAGTCCGTCAAGACTTTTCTACCTGAGCTGTCTTCTAACAGGTATTCTCAGATCTCAGCCTCTTGAGTAGCTAGGATTACAGGCATGAGCTACCAGCACAGAGCTTGCAAGTCTTTTAAGGGGCAAAATAGAATGAAACCCACTGAGAATCATAGAATTGATGTTTCATCTTTCTCCTCCAAGTTATAAGAACATATATCATTCAAATAAAATAGTGATATAGTTCTAGTAATGATATTCTCTGTTGGGGTCAGCTGTGCCTTTAAGGGGCCACTGCTGACCTTGGCCTGTCCCTCCCCTTCCTCCTTGGCAGGAAGAGAAGGCCCTGCTCCTGGGGCAGCACGTGTAATGGAGGACACCCCAGAAACCCAATCCTTGGGGGGCTGGGCCTCCGCCCCCCCAAAGGAGGTCCCCTGATATCACTTGATGGACAGCCCTCTGTGACCAATCTGCAATCCCTCTCTTGTGCCCGCCCTTGGGGGTATATCTGGGGGGCTCCTCATTTGAATAAACAGAAGCCCTAGAGGTTTTCTCCGAGACCACACGCTCCTGTCTTCCTTGAGCTGGCGAGCATGGAAGTCTCGCACCCACACACGACCCAAGGCTAAACCCAGGACCCCACTCCCGCGTCCGATACCCTACTGGCCGGAGGGGGCATGAGAGAGTAGGTATGGATCCCCCGCAGAAGAGATAGGTAAGCCCAGGACCCTTCCCCACGTGTTGGGGAGGGATAGAGCTAAGCCCGGCAAATTAACAACCCCAACAATTCTCTTCATCTAAGCTCTCATGTACAAAACAACTGTCCACACACGAGACTGGCTAACATTTCATAATTCATGATTAATGTATAAGTTCGGGTCACTTTTTAAATAAAATCTGCTTGGGTTACAATCTCACTGTATATTAATTATCATGACAACACAATTCTAGACTAACTTGCTTTAGTCAAATATCCTTATCTAATTAAGCTGATGCCTCTTGTGTACAAAATTCTCAACGCCAACATAATCAAATAAAACCGAGGACAAGTTCTTCTAACTTCAAGGATCACTGATCTATGGAAATAAAACTAGAACAGCCTGTACAATAACCCACATGGCATGCTATTTTCTCCCACGTTGGTGCCCATTCAATATAGTTTACTTGACTAAATGTTAAACACATAATGACTTTCACCAATTGGATCTGTTATATAATTGATTGACTAAGGGGAAAAAATGCATAATTTATTGATCCATACTGCAGTTCCTACACTAACATGTGCCATAACTTTTCTAATTGAGGACAGGAGAAATGACTTTTTACTGTTTATGCTCTACACAAATTAATCAAAGTGAATATTGTCAAGCAATTCATGGGCTCACAAACATCAATTAACCAATCTAATCTTACATTCCTTGCATCTATTTTTTTCCACTCCACATTGCTACCTCTTGATTTCTGGAATATTAAGAACAACATTCGTAATATACAAGCACTAAGAACTTGTGAAGTTTTCTAAAGGTTGCTGGACACAATGCCTAGCACAATGTAAATGTTCAATAAATGTCAATGACTGACATTAAAGAGACTATGAGGCTAGAAATGCCGTTGACCTAAGCCAAAAGGCCATTTGTCTAATTGTATACTCTGTCCTATTAAACCAGATTTTAAAATACAACCAACATGTGTGAAACAATTTAGCCCATACACTCTTTATCTGAAGAACAACCTGTAAATATAATATAGAAAGTAATTAGCTTTTAGAACAGGGGCTGCCCACAAGCTTTATGCGAAGGGAGGGACAAGGGATCAAAACCCAAAGCAAAAAGGGGTTCTGTTACAACCCAGCTTGGCTTTACAAGTTATACTTGTGAAACCTAAGCCAGTTTCTAAGTTAAACATTTCTTGTAAGTCTCTACACCTCAACTGAGACAGCTCAGAAATATGAAAATATTCAGTAATGTTAAGTTTAAAATGAATACACTACACAGCCTTGGTGGAAATAAGTATAGAGATTCCTCAAAAGACTAAAAACAGATCTTTCTTATGATCCAATCATGGCACTATTGGTCCTAAATATAAAGAAGAATAAATCAATATCGTGGAAAGACTCCTACATAGCATGTTTATCACAGTACTGTTAAGAAGAGCCAAGCAATAGAGTCAACTGATGTGCCCAACCACAGATGAATGGATAAAGGTGTGAGCTACACACACACACACACACACACACACACACACACACACACCACAGCCATAAAGAAAACTAAAATCATGTTATTTGTTATTATTTGCTAGGAAGTAGCTACAATTCAAAGACATCATACTGAAGGAAACCATTTGAGCTCATAAACAAAATACTGTATGTTTTCACTCATATATAGAAGCTAAACCTAAGACATACATATCCATGGGCATATGCATATGTATATTTATACATACCCATACACGTAGACAGTTATATGATCAAATACAGAACATAACTCAAACTAAGTGATACTCAGGAGGAGAAGAGGAGAGGAGAAAGGAAAAAGAAAGAGGGTGAACAACTTTGTAATACAGTGCAAATATATATACATATATATGTATGTACATATGTATGTATGTATGTATATGTACATATATACATGTGTATATATATTAGAGAAGCAAAGAGAAACTCAATGAAAGCTGTTGATCAGTAAGAGGATAGGGAGGGAGAGAAGTGGACCTAGACTTTTCAGTGGGTGGAGCCTACTGGGAGGAAGTTGGGGCCTACTGGGAGGAAGTTGGGCTGGCAGGGGAAGTAAAGGAATTTGAATATTATTGAAGTCTATTGTTTGAAACTATGAAAACAGAACAAGGAAATCTGTTGGGGCTGCTTTAGGGGGAGAATTAGGGAGCAGGGAGTATGATAGAGGTGGGGAGACTGATTGAAACACAGTGTAAACATGTGCAATTGTAACATTAGTTATTTTATAATTAATATAATCAAGTAAAAACAAATGAACACCATACAGACATAGCTATTGATGAGTAAGTGGGGAATGTTTGAGGCCCAAAGAACAACAGTCTTTGACAAGGTGACTATTCAAGGGAGGCCAGGAACAAAGCTGACCAGGCATGGCCTTTATGCTGCAGGCCACAGTTGTTCTAGATGAATCTATTAAAAAGGATTCTTACCCTCCACAGTAAACACTGTGCTCATACATCCACATAAGATAAATGACAGATCTGTATACTCAAAAGTATTAACCTTCCTAAGTAATATATTTTCTTTTGCCAGTCCTGGGGCTTGAACTCAGGGCCTGGGCACTATCCCTGAGCCTCTCTGTGCTCAAGGCTAGCACTCTACCCCCTGAGTCACAGCACCACTTCTGCCTTTTTCTGTTTATGTGGTACTGAGGAATCAAACCAAGGTCTTCATGCATGCTAGGCAAGCACTCTACCACTAAGCCCCATTCCCAGCCCCCAAATAATATCTTACTGCTAGAATAGAGGAAGTCCCACCACTGAGCTCCAATTAATTAAAATTATCCATGACTGAAATCAGCCAATAAAAATCAAGTATTTCTTATCTATGTCATTCACTTCCTACATCACTTAGTACCTGGACAAGGTTTTCCTTTAGAATTTCCTTTAGAATTTGATACACACATATATACTATTTGTACATTCACATCGGAGGTGCTAAGAACTAACTTTTGATAAGCATTTTGGCCTATGCCACAAAATAGAGGTTTGGAAGTTGCAAAAACATTCTTTAACTAAGAAACAGAGCTCAAGCTCCATGAAATTGTAACTCAAATATTCTAATCTATTGGTCTCAAAGTATTTTAAGACAGGGCTGGGGATATAGCCTAGTGGCAAGAGTGCCTGCCTCGGATACACGAGGCCCTAGGTTCGATTCCCCAGCACCACATATACAGAAAACGGCCAGAAGTGGTGCTGTGGCTCAAGTGGCAGAGTGCTAGCCTTGAGCGGGAAGAAGCCAGGGACAGTGCTCAGGCCCTGAGTTCAAGGCCCAGGACTGGCCAAAAAAAAGTATTTTAAGACAACAGCTTCTCTACCACAGCAACAATAATAACACACCCACAAAGTGAAATGAAGCAAAAGACATAGCCATGGAAATATACTCCCAGAAATTGGTCAGTCAAGAATTGATTTAAGCTCAAACCAGGCACTAATAGCTGATACTTATAATCCTAGCTACTCAAAAGACTAAGATCTAAGGATCATGCTTGAAGCCAGCCCAGGAAGGAAAGTCAGGATAGTTTGTGAGACTCATCTCCAAGTAACCACCAAAAACATGGAAGTAGAGCTATGGGTCAAGTGGTAGGGAGCCCTCTTTAAGTGAACAAAAGCAAACAAGAGTGCAAGAGTTCCAGTCCCAGTACTAGCATGAAAATATACACACAGAATCAATTCAAGCCCAGAGCAAATATCTAATAATCCTCCAAACTGGATGAGATGTAAGTATTTGCCTTAAAACTAACAATTAAACCTCCTTTATTAAGAGGATAGTAGCTGGTTTTCTCTTGCTATGTTAAAATGTTGAATCAAGTTGGCTGTTACATTTTACTTCAGTGAGTGATTGTAAAATATGCTTTTATTTCAAACTACACCATGAATGTGTATTTAATCAAGATTGAACTATAATGAGGGAATGATAGATGAACTCAACTCTATTTCACACCCCATGAAAACTAGAGTGCCAAAATGAATCTGAAATTCATTGGTTCAACTGTTAATTCACTTGAGTTCTATCTTAATGTCTATGCAAAATAAATTTATTTCATGTGCCTTGAAGTATAAAGACTTGTTATATTTGGCTGGGAATATGGCCTAGTGGTAGAGTGCTTGCCTAGCATGCATGAAGCCCTTGGTTCAATTCATCAGCACCACATAAAAAGGAAAAAAAAAATGGAAGTGGCCCTGTAGCTCGGGGGTAGAGTGCTAGCCTTGAGCAAAATGAAGCCAGGGACAGTGCTCAGGCCCTGAGTTCAAGCCCCAGGATTGGCGGGGAAAAAAGGGACTTGTTATAATCCTTCACATATTATTCATATTGAAATAAATATCCTGACTGAATATCATTTGTTCTCCCAGGAAAACTATTTAAGTTCTCAACTATGCTCTATTTTTGGAAATAGAATCACTGTAGGAAATAAAAAACTCTATGAGTCTATGACAATTATTAATATTAGAAAATAAATATTGTTAATTCATTCTTCTAAATATATAATGATATGATCTATCTTCTGAGCTAAAATGTCTATATACTTCTGTGGATCCCATTTTATTTTTTTCATTTAATTTTGTTGCTAAGGTGACATACAGAGGGGTTACAGTTACATAAGGGACATAAGGTAGTGAGTACATTTCTTGTGAAATGTGTTACACTCTCCCTCATTTTTCTCCCACTTTCCCTGTCCCCCGATCCCTCCCCACCAAGTTGTAAAGTGGATTTCCAACATATTGTCTTGTGACTATTGCTGTTGCACTGGTTCACCCTTTGTCCTTTGTCTAACTTTTGTATTTCCAACTGCATAATAATGAACTATAATAGACTCTTACGCTAATGTTTGTATATTTTAATCTTTACGGCCACAAGTTTATAAATCATGGTATTAGATTAGTATTCAATTTCCCTTCTCTACAGAAAGACGGAAGGAAGGAAGGAAGGAAGGAAGGAAGGAAGGAAGGGAGGAGGGAGGAGGGAGGGAGAGAGGAAGGAAGGAAGGCAGGAAGGAAGAAAGAAAGGAAGGAAGATAGGAAGGACAAACAATGGGAGGGAGGAAGAAAGAGAGAGGGAGAGAAGAAGGAAATACATTAAGAAAAAATGATCTCTAAAAATTAAGCCTTTGTCTTTTAAGAACAGAAAAAATATGTCAAGAAAAATTATTTTACTTTCTACGGTGTTTTCAAGTTGGTATTTAAACATGCTCCATGTTTTCACAGGCCAATACAAATTCTCCCTCCTGAGCATTTCCTCCACAGCATGGCTCCTGGCAGTTTTCTCTGGCTGGGTAAGCATCATCCTGTATACACCTTTGCCTACGCTGAAAACCTTGATCATTTTCACAGTCTCTTTTCCATATGCCAGGACCGAAGAGTCTGCTTTTTCTATCCCTTTGCTACTGTTTCAGGCCAGTAATTCACTCCTAACAGAAGGACTGTAACTACTAGCTAGGCCATTTCCCATGGTAGATTTGCTTTGTTTCAACTCATTCTTCATACCGCTGCCAAGAGATCATTCTAAAGCTCAGACTTGCTCTAGGGCACCATATTCATATAAAATACAAACTTACTCATGTCCTCAGATCTCATCTTTCCCCCCACTGGCCTTCCCAACATCATTTTGCCTTTACTCTCTTGCTATTTCTCCTGCATTTTTATTAATAAACTAATTCTCTATTTGGATCATCACTTTCACAGTAGTTACAAGACTCAATATTGGAGCCGTGTGTGTGTGTGTGTGTGTGTGTGTGTGTGTGTGTCTGCCAGTACTGGGGCAGAGCCCCAGCCAGAGCCTGGGAACTCTTATGGAGCTTTGTAAGTTCAAGTCTGGTGTACTACCAGCCACACCTTCACTTTTTACTTTTTGGTGATTAACTGGAGTTTGAACTCTAATCCTCAGACCTCAGCCTGTTGAGTATCTGGAAATACAGGTGTAAGGCACCAATCACTGCCTGGATATTATATTATGTTTGTCCCTGTACTCTTCAAAGTACTTCTGTCTAGCAGGCACATATAGATGATAATCATGTAAGTGAACAACAAAAATCTTTCCTCATATATTGAAAATATGATTGGTTGCTGCAAACATTTATTTCTGTTCTTCCATAAGTACTTATTCAGTGGCTACATGCTAGGCCCAAATATCACTTAAATTAAAAAAGGCAAATATGCAATGATATTAGTGTACATACACAAATGCTCTGTGAACCCCTGAGACTGACAATCTGCAGCAATTTATCCATTAGATTAAATGCTTGTTTGTTTTGCTCTCATTACTATTTTGTCAGTTCTTGTCTAGTTATTTTTCCAGTTACTTGATTTTGTTATGAAATGGTCCAGTCACTGAATCTATTGATAATCTTGAATATGTGAAGAGATGAAATGAATAAAAATGCAAATTACAAAAGAGAAATAGGAGTCAAAATTAAAAGATGATTTATAGGCAGAATAAGACTACTGATCATACAATGGAAATTGCAGGATTCCCAAAAATATGGCTAGAAAAAATGGAGAATAATCACTGCTTGTGCTAAAAATGTAGTATTTGTTTTCTACATGTTCAAATGGATCACACTTACAATAAAGGTACAGGAACACATTTGCACATACAGAAACACACACAATGCTCTGGCCATCACAGATCTTACAATGTATTAGGAGTAGTAGAAACTCTGTTGCATTCCATTCTTTCCATTTGTACAGATGTTCTGTGATCCTTTGTTGCTATATGCCTATTAGGCCAGCAGTAGATCTCTACTGTCATGTCTAATCCTAACCACCTCCCCATGACCACCTCCAGTGATATAGCCTCTAGTTTCTGACACTCATTTCCTCCCCACTCTTTTCCTTACCTATGTTTATTTCTAACATACAAATCTTTATTTGTAGGCTACCTATCTTTATTTCTTCCATACAAATGTCAAACTGCTAAGGGCAACCACCATCAACAATATAACAAAGCCTGAGCACCAGTGGCTCAGACCTCTAACCCTAGCTACTCAGGAAGCTGAGATCTGAGGATCACATGTAAAAGCCAGCCCAGGCAGGAAAGTCCCTGAGACTTCAATTAACTACCAGAAAACCAGAAGTAACACTGTGGCCCACAGTGGTAGAGCCCTCACCCCAGCAAGAATGTCATATATCAAGAAAACTAATAATAACAATTGTTGGAGGGGATGTGGCCAAAAGGGAACCCTACTTCATTGTTGGTGGGAATGTAAACTGGTTCAGCCACTCTGGCAAGCAGTATGGAGATTCCTCAGAAGGCTCAATATAGAACTCCCCTATGACCCAGCAGCCCCAGTGTTGGGTATCTATCCAAAAGCCCACAAACAAAATCACAGTAATGCCACCAGCACAACAATGTTCATCGCAGCACAATTTGTCATAGCGAGAAGCTGGAACCAACCCAGATGCCCCTCCATAGATGAATGGATCAGGAAAATGTGGTACATTTACACAATGGAATGTTATGCCTCTATCAGAAAGAATGACATTGTTCCATTTGTAAGGAAATGGAAGGACTTGGAAAAAGTTATACTAAGTGAAGTGAGCCAGACCCAAAGAAACATGGACTCTATGGCCTCCCATATTGGGAATAATTAGTACAGGTTTAGGCAAGCCATAGCAGAGCATCACAAGGCCCAATAGCTATACCCTTTGAAACACATAAGATGATGCTAAGTGAAATGAACTCCATGTTATGGAAACAAGTGATATATCACATTTGTAACTACTTTCAACGTCCTATGTGTATGTGTAGTTTCTATTATTGATGATGTTCTTGTATCACCTTCCTATGTTTGTACCTACACTATCTCTGCAATCTTATCTGAGTATATTGGAAACCGTGTTTACTGGTATTGGAAGTAGGAAATTCAAAGGGAATACCAAATTTGAGAGACACAGGGTAAAAAAAGAGAAATAACTACAAAAGCAATACTTGCAAAACTGTTTGGTATCAGTGAACTGAACACCTGGGGGGGGGGAGGGAAAGGGGGGGAGGGAGGGGGGCATGAGGGACAAGGCAACAAACAGTACAAGAAATGTATCCAATGCCCAACGTATGATACTGTAACCTCTCTGTACATCAGTTTGATAATAAAAATTTGAGAAAAAAAAAAAAGCTCAGGGACAGGCTGGGAATATGGCCTAGTGGCAAGAGTGCTTGCCTCCTACACATGAAGCTCTCGGTTTGATTCCCCAGCACCACATATATGGAAAATGGCAAGAAGGGGCACTGTGGCTCAGGTGGCAGAGTGCTAGCCTTAAGCGGGAAGAAGCCAGGGATGGTGCTCAGGCCCTGAGTCCAAGACCCAGGACTGGCCAAAAAAAAAAAAAACAACAACAAAGCTCAGGGACAGTGAGTGCTCAGGCTCTGAGTTCAAGCCCCATGACCAACCAAATAACACACACACACACACACACACACACACACACACACACACACATCAATATAACAAAAGCAAAAATGCAAATATGTCTTATAGCACTCATACAAAAGAAGGGCATTTCTCTTTACTTTTATACTCAACACCAATTTAAAGCACTCTTTCCTTTCCACTATTAGACGTGAGTAAATCAAATTGTCTCTACCTTCAGTAATCATGAAACAATCAGCATCATAAAAATTCAAAGTCTTATCTCCTTTTAATATGATGCTTTCAAATTTTGAAAATAGAATTCACAACTAATAAATTACACATACCTGCATATATATGCAGGGAGTGAGAGAGAGGAGAGCACCACTTCATAGCCCAGTCTGGCTTCCATCTCAATCTTCCTGACCTCCCAGAGTCCTAAGATTATTATAAGTATCCAAATCCACACTTTGCCTCCTCTTTGCTTGTTTATTTTTGCTATACTGGAGATTGAACCTACAGTCTCCTACTACCTGTGCTCCTCTCTGGCACGATGACTGTACTTGGGTAACTCACTTCTCATTAGATTCTGTGAAATTTTACTAAACACCTACGCCATGTTCTATTGCCTAAGATGGATGTCTTGGCGACTTACTTTTATCCGAAAGTTTTTCCTAAAAAGGAATCATCAATAAGGATAATATATTCATCCTTCACTATTGACATTTTAAAATGCCAATTTCATGGAAATAATCTTTCTATTTTAATAACATTCCATTTTAGCTGACCAGGAGATGAAATGTCGAGAACCATCTTTGATACGATGTTTCCTTCTTGATCTGGAACCTGACATTATTTAGTTTATTATTGTACCACATTTCGATCCAGAAAGTTCGATCTTTCCATGGCATGAAATATTCTATTGCTCACTGACCTCATTGGTCAGCGGGGCAAATGTGGCATTCTGAGCCCTTCCTGCTTTCTGTATTTATCATCAGTCCCTTCCTTTTCAGTTTGCTTTATTTGATCTTTGGGGGTTTTTTTCTGGTTACAAAAAAAAGTTCAAGCAAAAAGCAGGCAAACAAAAACTCTAACTTTCACTAAGATTTAGTTGCTTTCAGTCCAGATGTGGTTTGATATAGTTACTTAGTTTATGTAACTAAACATTTTACATGTTAGACTTAGGGGAGCTGTGTAGCTCCTCAGCTCCCAGCAGGAGCAACTGAAGAAGGACATAAACATTGCTACTGTGGGCACCGTGATGTTGGATGAATCCAGCACCTGATCATTCTGACCATTCTGTCCTTTGTCCTATGGTTTCTGTTACTAGAAATCATGTATAATTACACAGTACACTATCACCCTTAAGAGACTCTATTGTGCTTTGCACTGCTGCTTAATGATAAAAATATTTTTAAGTATTTGAGTGACACATTCGCTATCATCTGATATCTCACTATAAGATCAATTGTAGGGGCTAGGAATATGGCCTACTGGTAAAGTGCTTGCCTCATATACATGAAGCCCTGGGCTCCATTCCTCAGCACCACATACATAGAAAAAGCCAGAAGTGGCGCTGTGGCTCAAGTGGTAGTGTGGTAGCCTTGAACAAAAAGAAGCCAGGGAGAGTGCTCAGGCCCTGAGTTCAAGCCCCAGGACTGGAAAAAAAAAATCAATTGGAGATTCATTGTCTACAGTCATTTCTTTTTTATTTAAACTTCACCTTTCCATGTAACAAAATAATCATCTCTCCATTGTGTTGCTTGGAAGATTAAACGTACTGTTACATCACAAGACCAGAGGACAGTCCCTGGCCCGTAGCATAGCTCAGGAGATTAGCTCTGATTATTCTCCCATCACCTTACTATGCTTTCTCTTTCTGAGTGACACATGTATTATTTGTCCTATCATTTAAAAACTACTTCAAAATTAGGTACTATGCTATTAGAGAGATTAACATACTTTAGAGAAAGAGCTTAGCATTCAAACTCTGATATCTGTCTGTCATTTATTTGCTAGAAGATTTGAAAGAAAATGATTCATCCCAAGCCTCCCCTAAAAAAATTTTTTTAAACTACCTTGCCTCGCTGTGAAAATTATACAATATAATAAACAATTGCCAAGAGCCAAGTATATAATCTATATACACTTATTTCTCAGTTCCTCCTTCCTGGGTCCCTTGATGTGTTCCGCCTGCTGTCTGCATCCATCTCTAATTTCAGAATCAAAAGATTACACTTTCTGGGGCTTCCAGCTCCCCAGTGACTCAGAGTCAAAGCACCTTTAGAAAACTCCTTTCCTCCTGCTCCACTCTTACTCACCAACCATTTAGCAACTAATGTTTATGCCTTCACCTTCATCCAGGAACAACCAACAATTAAGATGCCTATGACATACCACTCTGCTTTCTTCTTTGGGCTGTCCCTGATCAAGATTAATCCTTATTTCTATATTTATACTATGTCACCAAAATTTTTATGCTAATTCTGGCTAAAGGGTGTGGATAGTACCACACAGCAATGTTTCACCATTACACTCTTCTCTTTCAGAATCGAAGCTTTTATTGTTGTTGTTAATTACTATTATTATTATTGCCGGTCCTGGGGTTTGAACTCTGGGCCTGAGCACTGTCCCTGAGCTTCTTTTGCTTACAGGTGGCACTCTACCTCTTGAGCCACAGCTCCACTTTATTGGAGATCAGTCTGATGGAATTTTTTGCTTTGAAGACTGATCCTTAGATCTTAGCCTCCTGAGCAGGATTATAGCCATGAGCCACCAGTGCCCCACTAGTATGGATATTGTACCTTACAATCAATACGAATGTGTAATGATTGGCCAAGAATAAATGGTAAGCCCCTTCTTGTTTGATTTACAAATATTGGTGAGTACTGGACTTCCACATTGCTGTACTCCCTAACTGCTCTATGGATGACCACGCGCCACGCCTTTCCTTGTCCTCCTCCCACTTTACTGTGATAACCGACATTCAGGCTTCCACCACTAATATTTCTGTGTGTCACTGCATTATCTTGGTGAGGGCCCAGTTACTGAAGTCTAGATTTTGTTCCTTGTGAGACATATCCATGTTCCAATAACTCAACAGAAGCTTCAATTTTGACTCCTGTAGATTTCTTTCATGTGAAAACTGAAAGAACATGTGCACTATTGGAATGGCAAGGGGACACGAGGAGCTAAAACTGTAGAGTTCATTCAGGCCTTAGACATAGTTCCCAGGCACTGTGTTTAATCTCCAGTTCCAGCAGAGATGAGCCTGTAAGGAATCCCCAGAGGCAGGCCACACAGCATATTGTCACTTCATGGAAGAGCTTCTGACATTCCTGCACACTAAAGCAGGGAAGTTTTTAATGGGATCTTTGCGATTCCCCTGACCCCAAAGAAGCAGTTTTTCTCTGTGTGAAACCACAGGCATTTTCATAGAACATAAAAAACCTACCTGGAAGGGTACTAAAATGAATTGTATAGACAACAGGCTTATAGCTTCAAAGGCTTTCTTTCTTTCCTCTTTTTCTTTCCTCTTTGAGCTCAGTTACCATTTCATGCCCTAGAGCAGATAGGTCAAGAATTTTTCCAAAGTCATAAAGGTAACTAGAAAAATACTTTTTTTGTTAAAAAAGAATAAACTTAAACTCTACAATCTTTTATATATAACTATAGAGTGTGTTTATAGGAACTCCTAGCACAGGGCTAGCTTGCTGCTGTTTTCCTTGGGAGTTTCACATCCACACAAAAATATGCTTAACATTTAAAAGAAAAAGTAGAAATCTCTTCTGACTTATTGAAACTTCAGACTATAAAGCCCCTGTGTAATTTGATTCAAGGTCTCATTTTTGTTTGCTTGTTTCTGTGGGCGCCAATACTAGGGCTTGAACTCGTGGCCTAGGGGATGTCCCTTAGCTGTTTTTGCTCTAGTCTGGCACTCTACCACTTGAATCACAGCACCACTTTTGGTTTTTGTGTTTTGTTTTTGTTTTTGGTAATTGGAGATAAGAGTCTCATGAATTTTCCTGCTTTGACTGGCTTCAAATTGTGATCCTCAGATCTCAGCCTCCTCATAAGTATAAGGTACCAGGGCCAGCCTCAAAATAGTATCTTTCTGTTTTAGCTGTGTTTAAATAATGTCTTTCCTTTCCGTTGTTTCCTCCCTGGGTCTTTTGATTCTGCAGTTTTATTATACTGAGTACTTGAAATGTACTTACAGAAATGATCATGTTAGCAAGATTTAGCCATAAAATGGATCCTTCTAATAAGCATGTAAAACTAAAGCAAAATTTTGTAAGTTAATAAATATTGACATTTATAGAACTGTTCCACAACATGATTCCATACTATAACATGGCATGAATAGAAAAGGTGAGAGTAAGAATTAAAGTTAAGGTGAAAGAAAAACATTGTAAATAGGGTTGCTAGCCTAACACAGAAGATTTCATGTGTTCCAGAAGGGAGTTTCTACAAGAAAGTCACTTGTATTAAAAACAGGAGGCTTAAAAATTTATACAATTATTGACTACTAGTTTTAGTTTTGAACATTAGTGTGAACTTAAGGTGCAAACATAAGCCAGGTACTGGTGGCTGACAACTGTAATCCTAGCTACTCAGGAGGCTGAGATCTGACGATCATGGTTTGAAGCCAGCTTGCCAGGAATGTCTGTAAGACTCTTATCTATAATTAATCACATAAAAGGCCAGAAGTGGAGCTGTGGCTCAAAATGGTAGAGCACTAGCCTCAGGACAGTGTCTCAGCCCAGAATTCAAGCCTCATAACTGACAATAAATAAACAAAAATAAGTAAAATAAGTATATGAATGGATAAAAATAAAGTGTACACATAACTTGCATTCATATTCATTAGGACTAGTAGTATAAAGGAAGTCAAAAATATTCACCTAGAAAAACATTTTTCAAAATACCTTCACTTTGCTTCTTAATCATTCAAATTGAGACTAGCTGTTTACAAAATCTTAGAAGCTCTGGTCTTGTTTCCTTAAGACACAGCTATTTGGGTTTGGTACAGTCCACAGGTTGCCTAAGGAAAACATTCATTCTACACTTGGTATGTGGAGACAGCATGGCTCAATTACAGAGCCACAGTCTTAAGTGAAAAAGCAAGTGAGAGCATGAAGTCCCGAGTTCAAACTTCAGTATCAATACACACACACACACACACACACACACACATACACACACACGTGCATGCATATGCACACACACTCATACACACACACAAGAATAGGCTTGGTATGGAATATTAACCAATGACAAATTTGAGTTTAGAATACTAGTCACTGGATGTCAAGAGTTGGTAAGAGTATCTGTTGTATCAGGTAATAATGGAATAAGGAGAAAGTCAGTGCTCAAACTGGGCGGAGCAAGCTCAGCAAGCCCAAGTTTGTCTGTGCAACGGGCTTCCATTTTGCACTCTAAGACTTCAAAGTGCCCAGGCCTAGGGAATCTGGTGCAGTGGTCCTATCTGTAAGGAACCCATATGCAGCTTTAACATAGCTGTTGTCACAGTCTGGTGAGTGCTGAAATCCTATCGTAGCTGTTTACAAATGCATGCCCAACTTATATTGTCATTATACATTTAATTATAACTGAGAACTAGTTTCCAAAACGAACAAATGTCACCTCTCCAAATATTTAAAGAGCTTCAGGCTACATTGAAATAAAAAGTCTGAGATAATTGGCAATTATAATAACCTGATTACAAATCAAGTTTTCCCATGTATGAGTTGTTCATGCCTGTATTCCTAGCTACTAAGAAGGCTGAAATCAGAGAATTTCAGTTCAAAGCCAGCCTGGGAAGAAAATCTGAAAGACATTTATCTCCAGTTAACCACTAAAAACCTGAAAGTAGAGGTGTGGCTCCAATGGTGGAGTGTTAGACTTGAAATAAAGAACTAAGGGACAACATCCAGGCTCTGAGTTCAAGCCCCAGTACTAGCACCAAAAAAATAAATAAATAGATAGATAGATAGATAGATAGATAGATAGATAGATAGATAGACAGATAGATTTAAAGACTGTTAAAGATGGCTATGGTGAATTGTTTCTTCTCTTATACTACTGTGTAAAGGCAAATTACATTGGCTTAAAAGGGAATGTATCTTAAAGATGAAGCTTCCTTCACTAGTAAAATATTTCTCATATTCATTTGCTACAAATACTTCTGTATTTCAATGCTACTTTCTAGTATGAGAGCCAAAAGCTCTGAAATACTGCCTCCTGTTAAGTGACTGGCTATGCGTGCTTTACATTATATACAAAGCCACTTATATGATTCAGTGCGGTATTTATAGTACTGAAATAGGCATCTTCTGTCCTCTGCTTTCTTGCCATTAATTGTAACTTGTGCTTTCACAGATGGCTTTTTTTTTCTCTTCCACCCACACCCAGGCTTTGATTCTTCTTCCTTAGAGTCTACACTGAAGCCCCATGGTTAGTGAGTGACCACCGTGAACTACAGCTCATTTCCCAAGTGACCTCCATCCTTAAAGGAGCCAACCCCTTCCTGGATAACCTGGTCCCCTGTCACTTCATTGCTTTGAGGATGTGGCATGATTCAATTAATCATTCCAGCCCAATTGGAAATGGGAGTCATAAAGAAGAAGGAAGATTGAATTACCTCCCCAAGAAGAACTCAGGGGTGTTCTTAATTACGCCAGTTGTACAGAAGGATGGTTTGTGCTTTGGCAGAGTTTTCTTTGAGTATGTGCTGTAGGCACCTGTCACCCTCATGCCCCACAAATTCAGCTGGCAGCTGCCATGGCTGCCACGAATCTTTGTAAAGTGATTAACAACATCACAGTGATGTTTCTAAGACCTCAGACTACCAGTGTACAGTGTAACCAGGATCACATAAACTGTCCTTTGAGTGACTTCAATCAACATGTGAAATAGGAAACAACAACCACACAGCACAGTATGATGACTTCATTTTCTATAGAAAACTGTTTTAATAGCTTACAGAGAATTTCAGATACCACAACAGGAACTATTCCTCTCCAATTGCCCTCCAACGTCCATTAAAGAAAATCTACATCATATAAACAAAAGTAAACCATCTCCCAATTTGATGGGTCAAATGATAGTTTGCTTTTTTTCTCTCTCTTTCCTGTGTGTATGTGCAAGTTCCTATTACCCAAAGTGGTTTGCTGAGTCCCTCTGAGAAGGATACTGTGCCTACATGTTACAAAACAAAATGGAATGGAAACAAAAAACTTTCCACCAAAATTATCTTGTTTGCAATAATGAAAGGGAGCAGACTCAATTAAAAACGACACAGAGTCATGGACGAACAGAATAATTCTAACAGAATCTCAATCCTCATGACAATATAGTTGTGTGGACTCAGATCTAGACAATTTTTACCCAGAGATACAGTTGATTGATAGATTTAAGCAAATGTTTCCCGGCCTTGATTTTATTGTACTTTACTTGTATCGAGTAGTTATGTAAAAATATCACTTATGAAAGTACAAAACAATACCATCATATGTTGTCTATTCTTTCAGTGGGGGCTCAGTGTCTTGAAAAGGCTAAGTAGCTAAACCTGGTTTCAAGTAAACTAGTGATAGTGGGTCATTATTTTCACAATAAAGCAGAGTCTTAATATTCATGTTTATGATGTTGAAATCATTTACTTTTTGAAAAAAGTCACTTTCAATCTAGAAATTAAAAAGTGGTCCCTTAAATACTTGAAATAGCTATCATTAATCAAATGTAAATACACATAAAAAATGTCATTGTCAGTTTTAATTTCAGCTTTCCAATAGGCAATTTATACAAATGAGTTAAAATTGATCATTAAACAAGTCTTTATGGGAAAAAATACACATGCAGTTAAAGCCTAGAAACATACATACAGACATGAAATAATACCATTACTTCTAACCAAATAAACTGATCAGATGGATAGCTTTCTAATAACTGCCATGCCCTTAATATTTCTCTTAATGCTGCTGCTTCTGTTGACATGTTCCCCCATAATATATGCAGAACAGTAATAACAGACAATTCAAGGATGAATCTAAAAAAGACTAAGATAGATATGAGCTAGAAAAATGTTTTCCCAGACAGGGCTGCTAATAAAATAACAGAATAGAAGGAGCAATTCTGTATTGTCTGCCAAAAAGTATATAAGAAAATTCAGTGCAACTGAGTCAAGAATCCTTTTCTGGCTGCATGTAACTACAGGAAGACAGTAACAGGACAGTTCCCAAAGTGTTTATCTACAAAAGAGTTTTTAAAAAACATTCTAATACTGTAAGAAATTGATAAGATATAAATATTAACATTTTGAAAGGGAATATTTAAAATTTAGAAGATAAAGTACCTGGTGCTGTTGGCTTACACTAATCCTAGCCAGGCAGGAAGCTGAAATCTGAGGGCTGAGGCTCAAAATCAGCCCAGGCAAGAAAGTCTGTGATATACTTATCTCAATTCAGCCAATAAAAGACAGATGTGGAGGTATGACATTAAAGCTAAGGGATAGCACCCAGATTCTGAGTTCAAGCCCCAGCACCAGCATAAATAGACAGATGATAGACAGACAAAGTAAAATAACAAAATAAAACAAAATTTAGGAGATCAGCACAATATTCAAATTATTTTATAAAAATATTAATTTGTGGGCTGGGGATATGGCCTAGTGGCAAGAGTGCCTGCCTCATATACATGAGGCCCTGGGTTCGATTCCCCAGCACCACATATACAGAAAATGGCCAGAAGTGGCGCTGTGGCTCAAGTGGCAGAGTGCTAGCCTTGAGCAAAAAGAAGCCAGGGACAGTGCTCAGGCCCTGAGTCCAAGCCCCAGGACTGGCCAAAAAAAAATATATATATATATATATATAATATTAATTTGTAAAGATTGACCAAAATCAAGAGAGAGAAACAAAAAGTAGTTGTTGACTTGTATCAGGAATTCTATAAGTGCTGATATCTCTTAAGATTTGAGGTCTCCCAGGTGGCCAACACTCCAATGAAATCCCCAGGACATTTAGTTGAGTTCTTTTCAAAACAGCACAAAGTTTTTAAGACCTGACTTTTACATCACAATCTAGTGCCTTCCTTTGAAAATACAGAATAGGTAACTGCTCAGACTCTTTTAGTTTAGTGCTATAAATCTCAGAAACACACAAACATTGCTTCTGAGAAATATTCCCTTAGGGTGAAGACCATTGAATTACAGATCTCCAACCTTCCAACTTTCTCTTACACATTTGTTTCCTCCATCCCAAGCTCAGGCTTAATTGGCTACGATATGGACTAATTGGTCTTATTAAGGTTTCTAAAGGTTGGCAGAATGTCTCCTCTCTAAACATGGAAAATTTTTCTCAATGGCAATTTAGAGTCAGACTACTCATTAAAAGTAAATCTGTTATTGCTCCAACTTTCAAGAGGCAATGGTATACGGGAGAGTAGGTGAGGGAAAATATAATATTTGTTTCTAGTCTTGTTTGCAATCACCAAATCCCCACTCCCCCCCCAAAAAAACAAAAACAGCTTTGAAATACATACTGTGTGCTGCCCTCCTTCCAATGAACCTACATATTCTGATTAAGTAGGACTGAGGTAGAGCCTGATAATTCTGAGATTTTTCACAGTGAAAATTTAAAATCACAACTTATCTGAAGAATGGCAGAACAGAAAATTAAAACAAAACCAAAAAAGCATCAAAGATGATCTTAATAGAATTCTTAACTTCCTTATATTTATACTGACTCCTGTGACATGTTTACAAAATATTTTCAGTATCTTATGATGCTGAAATATGTTCAATATAATCATTATTAGTATTACACAATTGATGAGCAAAAATCACCAATGAAATAATTCAAATTTTTACAAATTTTTTTTTTAATATTTAGAAAGCCAGAAGTGGAGCTGTGGCACAAGCAGTAGAGCACTATCCTTGAGCAAAAACCTTTGGGGGTAGCAGGGTGCTGATGGCTCACACCTATAATCCTAGCTACTAAGAGGCTGAGATCTGAGAATCATGATTTGAAAGTCAGCTCAGGCGGGAAAGTCCATGAGATACTTAGCTCCAATAAGCTACTCAGAAAAATCCAGAAGTGGTGTTGTGGCTCAAGTGGTAGAGTGCTAGCATTGAGCACAGAAAGACTCAAGGACAGAACCCAGGACCAGCCAAAAGTAAATAAATAAATAAGAAATAAATAAATAAAAACACATTTAGAAAAACTCAGACTAATATACTAAAAAAATGACGAAGTATTAGTTTGGGTTGTATATGAAGCTTTAGATTCCACAAATAATAGTAGCTTTTCTAAGTTAAGATTTTCTTTTGCTCTCTCAAAAGTCTTCTTAAAAACTGATCTCCAAGCATATAATTAGGACTACTTTTGCCACAACCACACAAACTTGACAGCTGTAATCCTAAGCTAGTATTTAGTCACCCACTTGGTGGTTGAAAGAAGTCCTTTATAATTAAAAACTAATAATAATAATATTTAAAAATACTTCAGATTTATGGTGCTGCTCAAGAATGCCATTAATAGTATAGGCTACTGATGTAAAGGTAGTTATTCTAGCCAAGAAAGGGTTTATGAATTGAACTAAGAAAAGAGGCTGGCAGGAGTGTTAAAGAAGAATAAAATGGCTTAAAAATCATGATGCTCTGGAAGCTTCCCCACTTAATTAGCTATGCCTGAACATTTCTACTTAGACTCAAGTGGAAAAAGCAAGTCAGCAAACATTTTAAAATTGTTTTCACTTAGAAAGTGGGCATTAGGACACATGAAGGACATCCATCCAGATAAAGCTGAAGGCATTAGTGTGGTTTCTGGACAATAGAAGGCCATTTTATATAGATTTTTTTTTTTAATACTGGTTGGAATTTTCCGTGTTTGGCGAGTTCTAGAATGCAATACATTATACCAGGCCATGATATTTCGATGTGATCTGTAATTTTAATCACATCATATTTGGTTTAGTGCCCAGAAATGTTTGCGCATACATAGGTCTTGCCTAAGTCTGCTTCGTGAGCTGGGCTGCAGTAGAATCAAGATGCTGAGTGCCCAGGCAGAAAGCACAAGGACAAGAGCCATGAGAAGCCTGCCTGACACCCCCTCCCCCCCCACAAGCACAGGGCACCCACACGCCACCAGTAAAAGCTGGCATTGCTCTCACTGTCATTTATGTTTATGGCAGTCTCCTATTACATGCAGGGGTGCCCCAAACTGTGGATTGAGCCAAGCACTATGTGTATTTTGTTTTTCCTATATTTGTATATCTAGGTTGAGGTTTAGTTCCTTCGATAGGAAGTGTAAGAACATTAACAATAGTAAGAAAATAACACAATGGTTAACAACAGACTGTAATAAAATTTCCATGGATGCAGTCTTTGATCTCAAAATATCTTATTGCACCGTTACCATTTTACCTAAAGGAAACATTCAAAAAAGCAGGCTAGTTGAACACAAGATCTCTGAAACTGTGGCAGCAGTATTGTGGTGGACAAGATGGCTTATACCCAGTGAGTAATGGGTGGGAAGTAGACAATGACTGGCTATCTATCCAAAGGGATGCACAGCCCAGGTGAAAGATTTCATCACTATAATAACATTGAGTCCTGTTGAAAACTGAGGAACTGTTTGCTTTCCCAAAACATGTTAAGTCTACTATTGACCTCTCATAACTGAAACTATGGTAAGCAAGCTGTGAATAAAGTCAGAACTGCTGAATGTACAATGAATTCTTTTCTTTTGGTCAGTCATGGGTCTTGAACTCAGGGCCTGTGTGCTATCCCTGAACTCTTTTATTCAAAGCTAGCACTCTACTACTTTAAGCCACCATGCTACTTTGGTTTCCTGGTGTTTGACTGGAGATAAGAATATCACAGACTTTCCTGTCCAGGCTGGCTTCAAACCATGATCCTCAGATCTCAGACTGCTGAGTAGCTAGAATTACAGGTGAGAGCCACACTTAAGACACAATTCAAAACCATAGAATATAGTTCCCCTTTAACTTGCAACTGAAACATTTGTCTGACTTATTTATATATAAGAGTATATTTTGTGTTATGTGAGTAATGGATACACACTTATAACTACACCCTTATAACTAGATGAGATATTTATTATTTTTATTTCATCTACTGAATAACCAAATGAGCAAGGAGAATGTGATGAGGAACAAAGGTTATCTTAAAATAGTAACTCTAATTTTCTCCAGGAGAATAACTATACTACATTTAAATGGAGCAAAGTACTGATCAGAAAGCCTTCTGCAGAATTCAATGAGAAGGACTTGCAAAAAACAAGATTGTTTTTATTTTCTACTTAATCCCATACAGAATACACTTTTTAGTTTAATAAGTACAAATATGCACATGAATTTTGAAGTCTTGATTAAAATGCAACCAAGATTGATGACATGATAGTTAATCATAGCAGCAACTGGCAACAATTTATGGAGTAAATGTTGACTTAGTTTCCTTTTTCTGTTTCACATATTTTATTAGAGCCAATTACTTGTACAAGGGACAGGTTTTTGTAAAATTGCTTACTTTATTTTTTTAAGTAGTTGTACAAAAGGACTTCATTTCAACACGTCAATTTGTGTATACAATGTTTGCTGGTTAATGTCACCTCTGTCATCATGTCCTACAGAAGGAAAGTTCATTTTGACATATCTAACCACATAAAAATACCTTGATCAGATTCACCCCCTCCATCACTCTCTTTAATTCCTTTCTTTTTCAAATTTATTCATAAAATATTGACTTTTAATAGATTATTTGCCAAGAAATCCTATAAAAATAAGTTACTGCAATTACAACAAAAACAAACTTAAACTTAAATAGTTTACTCTCAAATATACTATTTAATCTATTATCATAGTACTTAAATTTATGTCATCTGTGAAGGGTATTCTGGAGGTAAAGAAATTGAAGTGATGGTAGATTGAATGATTTATTATCATCTCTGTAATTGATACAAAACCAGGAAATCATATTTACTCTTATACTCAAGGACAAAGCCCAAGTCTACTATCCCATAGTTATATGTGACTAAAGAAGGTCCATAAGTTGTTGTGTTTCCATTCTTGTGATGTTGAAAGAATAACATCTAGTGTATAATACTAATTATTGGGATTAGACAGTGCATTAATGTCTGACACAGTGCCCCATGGGTACTTCTTAAAATGTACTTCATAAATTATCTTTTTTTTTTGAAAATACAAATCCTAACATTTTAAATAGTATAAAGTGTCTATGTGGTTCTGGTGAATGCCACAGTGGTTGGAAAGAATCTTATGTTTGAAGTCACTTTTTAGAACTAATTCTTAAAAGCTTATGAGAACTGTGGCAAGTCATTTAGCATTTCCTTGGTCACCTTTCTCAATGTTAAAATTCTAGATTCTAACACAAGACCTAGAGGTTTGGAAAATTTAAAAATGGACATATACTATATTAAGTTATAGCTTAATATAGACTAGAAAATATCTTCTTATTACTTTAAAAAAGCCAGATCGACATATATTTTGAGCAAACAAGTACAAATTAGTCTGTTCCAACTAATATTAATCTTGGTCCATTTTACTTGCTAGACCATTAGCGCTAAACTTAATGGTCCATTTGCATATTTTCATTCGAGCTCAACGTAATATACAGAGATGCAATAGATATTTAATGTATAACATAAGCTTAAATATTAACTATCTATACTTTAGCCTATAGAAGTGGGACATATTGTTTTTAAATACATTCTGGTTTTAATTAGGTTGAAATTAGGCCATTTTGTAGACTAATAGTTGTTTTTAAATAACTCGCAATACTGGCAGTATGAGCATTATAGTCAAACATGAAAACATGATTCAAGTTTACAAATACCTAACATTGATTTTAAATGTTTTATGGAATGCAAAGTAATAAGAGAAATATCATTTTCATCAATAGCCAGTTTACCCAAATAACACTAACGTACAAATATGAGACTACTTAACTGCTCATATCTGTAATCCTAGCTGTTCAAGAGGCTGAGGTCTGAGTGTAGAGGTTCAAAGCCAGTTCAGACAGGAAAGTCCATGAGGACTCTTATCTCAACTAACCACTAAAAGCAGAGAAGTGGAGCTGTGGCTCAAGTGGTACAGCACTTGCCTTGAGCAAAAATTTCTAGGGACAGTGCCCAGGGTTTGAGTGGAAGCCTAAGGACCAGCACAAAAATAAAATAATCCTTTCAAACTGAATGTAGGCATGATTTCACAAACTTTTTTTGTCTGCATTAGGGCAGATCTAGTCAGAATTTAAAAAATAAATATGTTATTTGTCAAGAAGCTTTGTATAAACATATGAAAATGATGTACAATGCATTCAGTCCTCCCTGAAAAATGGCATCAATATTAAAAAAGAAGATGATAATTTCTGGAGATGGGCAATCTACAATGCCACTAGGAGACAATCATTCTTTCTTGCTTCTTCCTGACCTACCATTCTAAATTCCTTAAGACATAAGAATGAGGTATATTTATCCTCCATCAAGCCAAATTTGAAAATTGGGTCAAGCACGTTTATGTATCTAATGGGATAGGGAGAAATTGTCCAAAAACAAAATTATATATAGCTTAAAAGCACATCCACTCTTCCACCAAGTATTTTTTTTGTGTGTGCTGCATAAATATCTATGTTATACCACATGCCCTACAGTAGGAATGGAAGGAGAGAAATACATGCATATGCAAAGAGAAGAAAAGGACTGGGGACAAACAGAGCTATGCTTCATTCCCCTAATTTACTCTAGCTCCAGACTAATGGTGTCCAAACGTGAGCATCAGATGGTCTGGTCATAGGCTCACACTACTAACCAATGATCTTGCCGAATGGAAGGGAGGAGCAAGGAAAGAGTGATGACTGAGACTTCTCAACAATCACTGGCACGTTTCCATTTTAGCAAACATAATTTTTTAGGTGTAATGAAATACAGGAAAGGGGTAAAAAGCATCAAATTAGATATAGAAACAAAGCACAGTAGGGTCAAGAAGACTGCTAGGTGTACCCACGGTTCTCCAGATAGGCAAAGTCGCTAGGTCACAATGAGGTGTCAAACAAGTCCACCCAGGAAATAATATGCTATGCTTCAGAGAACAAAAGATTTTAAAAAGAGATATAAACACAGTTAAGTGTTTTACTGAATAATATTTACTTAGAGGATTAGAAACAGAACTGCAGGAGCTATGAAGAAGCAACCCAACTTCCGCGGGGGGGCGGGGGGGGGGCCGGGAACTAAGAAGACTTTTGATACTATAGAAAAATTAATTCAACCTTGAAAAACCAAGGCCTGAAAAAGGTCAAACAGTATTACAATTTTTCCAGTGGGAAAATCATTATTTACTAATAATTATATTTGCATATAGATCATCATGTGATGTACCAGTGGAGAAATAAGTAGTGAAACTGCAATGTGGTGAATCCCTATGCAGTAAGATTGCAATTCAATGTAGATCCTTGAGCATCTTTCAAAAATAAAAACAACCAAAGAAAATGTCCCCAAAATGCAAAGATAAACATGTCTTTTATGGAGGAATGAGAAAGTGTATGGATTACTCAGCATATGGTCCCTGGTGAATCACTAATCCCCGAGCTATGTTTAACAACAGCTTGTGTACAAACCACTATTTTTAATGCTCTGCTAATACAATATACCATTTATCACCTTCTGAATTTATCCAGTGACCTACTTTGTTAATTAAAACATTCACAGCAAACTCCTTCGTTTATAAATCCAGATTACTGACTGAATGAGTATTTCATTATCATCAACTTGGATGTAAAGGGGGGGATGCAATATTTTCAGAGAGAGAAAAAGAAAGATAACCATTCATTAACTTGATGTAAAGGGAATTGATGTTTCCTTCTTTTGCTTCTGAAAAGTGAATTATAGGAATAACGATAGAAAAAAAAAGGAAATTGAATTTTAAATAGGCAGAAGCACAGCCCCACTGCCACCCAGAATCCACAGTGTGTTTTCACATAGAACAGGCCCATCCTTCCAGGAGGGGTAAAATAAAATTAAAAATTATAAAAAAAAAAAAAAAAACATTGCCTACATCCTATGGTGTCTTCCTAACCAGAGATCTATCTCACTCATACACTTGTGTATGGGTGCAAGCAGACAATCTAGTAGTAAAGATGATCAGGAAGAGGAAAATACCTGCACCCTCCAACCATAAATCAACCCCTTCCTTCAATGACAGGTGCTCAGGGTGTCAACTGGGAGGGATCCAGCACCTGACTGGAAGACTGAATACACTGAATTTGGGGACTAGGAGGGGCGGGGAGAGGAAAAGAAAACCAAAACCAAGTGCACGCATCATTTGGCTTCGCTTGATCAAAACCAAGGAAATTCACCCAGCACCGACATCTCCATCCTATGCAGCAAAATTTAGGCACGAGCCCTAGGCTAACACACAGAACTTGGAAATGGTGCAGGGGGAAGGATGGAGACCGGGAGGGGGAGGAGAAAGTTGACAGTTTCAGAGACACAGGGACAGAGAGAGAGAGAGAGAGGAGAGAGAGAGAGAGAGAGAGGAGAGAGAGAGAGGAGAGAGGAGAGAGGAGAGAGAGAGAGAGAGAGGAGAGAGAGAGAGAGAGTTAAAAGAATACTAGGCATACCTTTCTTTTCCGTTCCATACGATCTCTGGGGATTTTCGTGTTTTTTCCTCTCTCTCTCCAGATTTTTTTCTTTTTCATCCAATTCAGCCTCTCGAACTTTTTTAATAGAAGCAGCAGCGTGAGCCATTTTTTCCCTCCCCACCCAGCGGAGATTAGCAGAAGCAGTTGCAAGGATCAGTTTCCACACCTCCAGCGAGCAATACAGGTGATAAGAGCTCTAAGGGAGAGTGTGATCTTCCCCCAACAGAGCAATGGATGCAGGCCAGGATGCGATCACGAAATAATCCAATCCGCCCCTTCCGAGCTAGGTCATTCTCTGGCTCCAGCCTCTGCAGTACCCATCATTCACTCCCAGGAACCTGGATCCTAATCCGAGCGCCCGGGCCGCGCACACCTGCAGGCGTCCAGGCATAGGTATGTGCCCACAGTGGGAAGCCCGTTCCCTCGGGAAGGCGGAGCCCGAGACTTAGGCAGTCGGGTGGACCCAAGTGCAGACGTCCATCCTACTAGTTGGAGGAGGGGGAAAAAATCCTTCCTTAGACACTCCTCACCCAGTTGGATGGGTCTCTGGGGACTCCTCCAGACAGTCTGTGTCTTCTAATGGGAGCCAGGGAGAAGCCACCTCCGTGGATCGACCAGGGGTGGGAGCGGACCGCCTCTTCCTACCACACCTCTATGCAGGCGGAGAAGAAAATGGTGCAGTCTCGCTGAAGGGTTTGGTGCTGCTGCTGCTGCTACCGCCCCTGGCTACGGAGCTGCACTTGACACGAATACTTGCCTTTTAAATCTCAGCCCTTCTCCCCTTCTCCCAGATGCATTAAAGGAAAAGAAACCACGCCAGCCGCCAGCCAGAGCAATGCAGCTGGTTGGGAGTTGCACCGTGCCACTTGGGTGGCGAGGTTGGGGTGAGCAGATGAGGGAAGGGCTGGGAGGAGCCAGGCAGCCCGGGGTGGTTTACAGACCCCACGTGAGGCTGCTTTAAGAGGCTAAAGAATCCAGGAGAGCTGCTATGTGCTGGGGAGCATGGGGTATAATCCGGGCTCAGGGAGATTTTCTTGGGAGTAAGAGGAGGGGTTCAACAAAAAGGCGGGGCGGGGGAGGAGGGATAAGGGAGGAGGTAGAGAAAGAAATACCACACAGGTCTCTTAGATGCCTCTGCAACTACCAAAGGCATTTGATAAATGCAATCCACCATAAAATAAAATAAATATGGGAAAGCAAGGTGACAAAACAAAGCAAAGATTTTGGATGTTTCTGTAAGAATAATCCAGTAGGAAGATGGAATGGAAGACATGAGATACAACCTCAGAGTCAGGAAGATGAAGTTCTCCATAGAAGTCCAAAGGAACACACTGCTACATTGTCAGACCTCTTACCACAATTTTATCAAGAGACAAAGTACTACCAGGAATGGTACTCACTTTTTGCACTCTTAGTGGGAGACAGTCATAAAACTGTGTGTGACCATGAAACCCCCCCTGCTCCCATGCCCATCTTTGTATTTTAGGAGAAAATCTTTGACTGCTACAATAATTGCAAGTTAAATCGATACCAAGATTCAACATCACTCCTGTTGTTAGAATGAAAAAAAAAAAAAAAAGGCCAGGCACCAGTGGGTCACGCCTATAATCGTAGCTGCACAAGAGACTGAGATCTCAGAATCATAGTTTGAAGCCACTCAGGCAGGAAAATCCATGAGACTCTTATCTCCAATTAATCATCAATAAGCTGGATGTGGAGCTGTGGTTCCAGCGGTAGAACATCAGCCTTGAGTGAAGAAGTTAAGGAACCCCACACAAGCACACAAGCCTTGAGTTCATGCCCCAATATCAGCACTCCCAAAAAAAGAAATATTAAAGGTAGTCTTGTAGAAAATGATATTTTTAGGTAAAGGAAAAACATAAAGTCATATTTCCTATACCACATGAAGATAGTAAAATAGTAATTCTCTTTGGGCAGAAAATCCTACATGTTTTAGTTTATCTAACATAATTTACCATTTTTCTTTCTCCCCTTCGCTGAGAAGAAAGCAGGAGGATCAGACAAATGTCCCTCAAACAAGCAGAATGCATTCTGTGGTATTCAGAGACCTTAGCACTTCATCCGATTCCAAAGATGGCCACAAGAGAGAATAAACACCAGGATGGCACAAGCCAGCATTAAACCCGTGATATGACAGGCTAGAAGTCAGTGAACAAATAGAAGGGAAAGAGAGAGACATCATTTCTCTTATGTACAGAGAATGGTACCCCTTTCGAATGTAAACAACTGGGAATTAATATTCCAAACCAACCAAAAATGTCAACCTTATTATTATCTCCATCCTCCTAACTTCCTCCTCCAGGAAGTCTTTTTTGCATATTGACATGGAAACCACAACTAGCTGCTGGGTATTGGTGGCTCACACCTATAATTCTAGCCACTCAGGAGGCTGAGATCTGAGGACTGAGGTGCAAAGACAACTCTGTCAGTAAAGTCTGTGAGACTCTCATCTCCAATGAACCACCAAGAAGCAGGCAGTGGAGCTGCTGATCAAGTGGTAGAGCACTAGCTTTGAGCTAAAAAGCTCAGAGACACTGACCAGGCCCTGAGTGGAAGCCTCAGGACTGGCACGTACACAAAAAAATTAATTAATGAGAAAAGAAAAAATAAAGAAATGCACTCTAGTCCTTGTGTGTTGTGAGCTTTGGGGGGATTGCTCCCTCTGGCTAGCCAGAGTGGCCATTATGTGCCACCAGTGTAACACTATCACGTGTCGTCCTCACAGGCACGCCTAAGAGAAGCAATGCCTGTGGTGCCATAGTCATCATTAACCAAGGTGTGCTCTGGGAGGCAGCAGGGCTGGAGCACTGGCTGTTCTCCTCACCATCTGGCATTTCCTTTTCCTCTAGATAGTTTTATATAATTTTTTAAATGTTTATAACAAGAAGTCTTACTTGATTCGTGCATGATAGTCTTTTAGCTTAATAAGATGTTCCAACGAAAGGCAGCTGAGGTTCCTAGTGGGTGTGTGCCTATGCGTGTGTGCATGAATGCATGAGTGTACGTGAATGTGCATGTGTGTGTGTTAGGGAAGGTGACTGAGGATTCTTTCCAAACAAGCCTTTCTGTCTTCTCCCTGGAGGATCTGCTTATAACATCTCACAGAAGCCTTCCCCCTTGCAATTTTCTCCATAGGAAAATAAATAATCACCATCACAACCAAGAGAAGCAAGTGAGCAATTCCTGTTGTAAACACACACACGGACACACACAAAATAAACATTTGTCTATTGCCTTAGCTCTTTAAAAGTGCAATATAAACTGACTTGTAAAATTAGACAGTGTCAATTTAATTATGTCCTCCAATGCCAGGAATATTTCACATTTTCTAAACTTCATTAAGTATAACCAAAAATAAATTATTAGACACGGTTAACAGTCTTAATCTCCAGGATTCTGTTTGCTTTTACACATTGTCTCATGAAGAAAGACAAAGAACCAGAAGTTATTTAGATATTCATCCAACCAACTTAACTATCACACAAAGAACTGTATTTGATAAACCTTTGAAAACAATAATGACACTGCTTTCTGTGTATTTTCTCATAACGTCTTTGGAGATGACACAGAGAAATATTTGTATTTTTACAGATGAGGCAACAATCCTGATTGTTTTCTTATGGACAGCTTGGGTGCTGAAGAACCTACTCAAAAAGTCCCCCTGCCCCCCCCAAAAAAAAGAACTGGATTCTACTATTCAGTGCATAAAACTGAACATCTCAGACAACTAGTATGAATACTTTTTAAAAAGTGATCACAGGTCCATTTCTTGAGTGTTATTCTCCTTCATCTTATCGTCAATTAAGATCTTGTTCCCATAGGAGCTGCAGAGCAGCAGCCGCTAATCACTCTCAAGACCTTGAGCCAGATCACACATCCCTACACAGTGATAGCTTTTGTCTTCCTACAGCTAACTTCTTCTCAAGAGTGGGCTCTTGAGAAACGGATCTTAAACCCCTCCCTTCTTGTACACAGGTGCTGCTTACTTTTTCCTATGATCCCAGAAACACACACACACACACACCCCAAATATCTCAGTACCAAATAGGAAAGCACAGCACACACTCACCGGCTGCCCTCTGCACAGACAGGGCACCAGGGTCCAGTCCCAGGAGCTCACAGCCATTTAAACGAGGTGGACACTACATGAAAAGGAATCGTCCCATCACGCGTCCAGGAGAGATTTAATACTGGCTGAGTTCGGAATTTGTAACCAAAGCTGACTCCTTCCACAAAGTACCTTGATCAACAATAGGTAAAGCTTGCATCTGCCTTCAAGGGTGAAGAACTCACTATCATTTACAATTAAAACCTGAGAACCAGGATGGAGATACTGCCCTTCCAATAGGGCATGCTTCATTATAAGACAGGCGAAAACTGGCCATTCGCTGTCCTTACTGGTCAGCACTCCATTGATCAGAATCCAAAGAAATTCCTCTGCAGACCTCAGACATCAGTCAAAGCAGCATTAGAAAACAACTGAGCTAGCCATATGCAACTGAATTCTCCCTCTCGCTCTCAGCCCCACCCAGGAAAAGCATCTCTACAATGGAACAGCATATATTATCCCTCCACTACACACTGAGTGTGGGTGGTAAGTGGCAGGGGGGGGGGAGCAATCGAACTGCATGGGAGTAAAAACATCACCTAACTAGAACTTCAACAACAAATGTGCTCTCTTGAGCTGGCTGAGAGCCAAGAGTTCATTCTTATCAAGTGCATGGCGTTAACCTGTATTTGAGATTTTGTGCCTTTTCTGAGAATCACGAACTATCTGAATAAAACAAAGCAAACTGAATGTGTAGCGCCAATGGAATATTGCCTTCCATTTGTTTCTGAAGCCAACTTCACAAGCCAATTTGAGAGGGTACAATTGCCAAAGCGGTGCTTGCTCATAATACAATAGATATGACTTTTCTTTGGGTAATAATGTTTCTGATTCAGTTAAAAATCACAAATACCCCAAGGTATTACCTTCCTTCCAAGTGAAATAAGCAAGGATTCACAGTTTCAAGACAACACAGGCGGTGGCCAGAGGCTGATATGAAGAAGTAGGAGCCAGCTCAAGCCCTGGTCCCCATTTCTTTCCTTTTGAAACTAGCTCTAAACATTTTGAAATTTCATAGAAATTGTACTACCTGGTCACAATAGCAAGGAGACAAGGAGCTACAAGCTTTCTCCTGGAGGCCTCCTGGTAGAAAAGCGATGAAGCCATACAAAGTGTAGGTCATATGTAGTTCTACTCTGCTACCACATGCTTCCTTCTATGAAGTCTGTAAGGAGGATCTGGGGCAGGGGTGGGACAAGGACATAGAGAAGAGCAAGTTTGAAATTTGCCATTCAGAAGGAAAAGAGGTTTCTAGCCAGGTGATGGTGGCTCATGCCAACAAGCCAAGCTACCCAGAAGGCTAGGTAGACAAACCAAAGACACTTATCTACAATTAACCAGCAGAAAACCAGAGGTGGAGGTGTGGCCTAAATGGTATAGCTCCAGCCTTGAACACAAAAATCCAAGTGTGCACACACACACACACACACACAAACACACACGTGCTCCGCTTTCTAGACACAGCCTATAAATCCCCATAGCTCCACTCCACCGATAACCTGTCCTAAACTCCCTTTCAGCCATCCCCAAAGCTCTAACCCCAGAAAACATCAAGTATGCCACAGCCTAGCTTCTGGAAAGAAGAGGAGCTGTATTGGCTCATGGTGAGCAACTTCTAACAAAATAATCCCTCTTTACTACAGCTTTTCATTCACTTCTAGGCTGAGTTTTGACAAGAAATACAGAAACAAGTTCACTTATAAACTAGAAAACTCTCCACAATACAATATTTTCCCCTTTTTCTTTTAATGTTAGGCTTCAGGAGTAAAGACTCACCATTTTCCTTTTAAAATATTCCTTGTTTAAAAGAAAAAGTTTCCCCTGATCACCCATCTCACTGCTGTAGAGATTCTACAGCAGTGCGAATGGAATACAGTTCTAGAAGACCTACTAGGAACCAGTTGTAAAGACTTAGTATCTCCACCATACAGCTGAAAATGCAGCCTTCGCTGGTTATTTCAGACTTCCTAAGACATCATGATCGCTCTATAATCTCCAGCAATTAGAACTGCTAATATTCAGATCTTGAACAGAAAGCTGTTTGGAACTTTAAATGCCTGGTCTCAAGTTTCAAAAGACTTATAAATATCTTCAAATGTCTCCTCAGGACTTCTCTCTTCCCATAAATGACGGTCTATTCTATGGCTCACAATTATTTTTTCCCCCAGAAAATGTACTAGCTTTGGATAAGAAGCCTCATAGTCTACAAAATGATTTAAACATTAACTTCAATGTATATGGAAGATTTCCCACTGTGTTTTCAGAGGTACATATGAAATGTTCTTTTGGTTTGTAACAGCTTTCCATAAGAGCTCTGGTGTGTGTTTCTTTTTTTCTTTTCTTTTAATTTGGTTGGTTGTGGGGCTTAAATTCAGGGCCTAGGCATTGTCCCTGAGCCTTTTTTTTTGTCAAGGCTAGCACTCTACTACTTGGAGCCACAGCTCCATTTCCAGTTTTGGATAGTTTGACATGTCTTACATTATTTGCAAAAGATTTTCTTTGCACTGTTGGAAAAAACAGCTCTCTTATTTTCATTATCTACCGATCGATCAATCAATCTATGTATTTATATATTGTGCTGATACTGAGTCTTGAACTCAGGGCTTAAACACTGTCCTGTAGCTTTTTCACTCAAGGTGGCTCTCTACCACTTGAGTCACAGGTCTACTTCTGGCTTTTTGATGGTTTAAAATTGGAAATTAGAATCTCTCAACTCCCTTGCCTGGACTGGCTTCAAACTGCAGTCTCTAGATCTCAGTCTCCTGAGTAGCAAGGAGGCTGAGTTCTGAGGATCGCAATTCAAATCCAGCCTAGGCAGGAAAGTCCCCAAGACTCTCTTCTTGCATTAACTACCAGAAAACCAAAAGCAAAGCTGTGGTTCAAGTGGTAGTGTGCTACCTATCCTTGAGCACAAAAACTCAGTGATAGTGTCCAGGTCCTGGGTTCAAGCCCCATGAACAATCAAAAACAACAACAAAAACCCTATTGGAAGGCATTTCTTATTTATTGTTTAAGCATGCCCCGTATTTTCTATAAATACAAGGACCAAAGTATAAAGTTAAATGAAGTTTCTTTTTTTTTTTTTTTTTTTTTTTTTTGCCAGTCCTGGGCCTTGGACTCAGGGCCTGAGCACTGTCCCTGGCTCCTTTTTGCTCAAGGCTAGCACTCTGCCACTTGAGTCACAGCGCCACCTCTGGCCATTTTCTGTATATGTGGTGCTGGGGAATGGAACCCAGGGTTTCAAGTATACGAAGCAAGCGCTCTTGCACTAGGCCATATCCCCAGCCCCTGAAGTTTCTTTTGGAAATTATGTTTTCAGTGAAAGGCATATTTGGTCTTATACTGTAACATGGTGTTGATTTCACTTCTAAACCAGATCAATACTCAAAATGCAAGCACCTGCATGCAAAACGTGTTTTTCCAGCCATTAAGAATCAGGCTATTTAAACAACATTACTACCCAAAATATCAGATGAAATATCAATAACATCTTAAAAAGCTGACATTATTAAACAAAATTATTAAACAAAAGTGAAAGAAAATGGAATGAGAGGAGACACGCTAGCAGAGAGATTGCAATAGCAAACGAACTTTCATTTTGAAAATTTCCTGAGTAAAAGGGCAGAAGCCAATGTCTATACAAGATGCATAATCCACCTTCCATAACCACCTGACCCTGCAGAAAAGATGCCTGCATGCTGGCCTTGAGCATTTTGCTCAAGGCTAGTTCTCTACCACTTGAGCCACAGCTCCACTTTCTGCTTTTGGATAGTTAATTTGATTGAGGAGTCTCAAGGGCTTTCTTGCCCAGGCTGGCTTTGAATCACAATCCTCAGATCTCAGCCTCCTGAGTAACTAAGATTACAGACATTAACCACCAGAACTCTGCTTAATTCTTTATTTTTAGTGAACATAAAACACTTGTGCAGTTTTACTTGTAACCAGTAAATCTGATACAATTAATATCTCAATGTAGGTAGAAAGTAATAGATCTTCATAGAAGATTAAACCCTTGAGAATGCAAAAATATCACCGAATCTAATAGGTATGTTTGAGGTAAAGAAAAGAATACAAACAAATTTCTTATCATAAACTGTAAATTTTTACATGAATAACGAATTTGATGGTTTGGTGAAGTAAAAATATCAGTAGAATTCTTTGCTATGTTTTTAAATCCAGAGACTCAATAACCTTTTATTCCCATGTCTTCTCAAAAAATAAATCAGTATTTTCCCTCTAATTTATTGGAAAACAGAGCCAACACTCTGTCTGCCTATACAAAGTGTATCTTTTTCCCCTGTGGAAAAAACAAACCTTAGGTAGAAACCTTAGTTAGAACAGCAGTTTTGATATTGTCGTGAAGTAAAATCTCTGTATAGTGGAAAGTCTTAAATTTGGGTTTTGAATCTTACCTTGTGTTGGGCAAATCGCCTAGCCTCTGCTGGCTGCTATCACCTTTTCCATAAATGAGTGCACTAGCCATGCCAACCAAGCAAATAATAGCACAGGTAAAACATCTAGTAGGTGTTCCGCTATCTATTTACTATTGTCCTGACAAAGAAACATATATGTAAAAGGGGTAGGAGAAAAATTCACAAGACTGGAACTCCATAAAGGAAGTAAGCGTAAGATAAACTCCCCAGCTGGGCACTCACACCTGTAATCCTAGCTACTCTGGAGGCTGAGATCTGAGGCTCACCATTTAAAGCCAGCCTGGGCACACAAATCTGGGAAACTCTTATCTCCAATTAACCAGCAAAGCACCAGAAGTATAGATATGGTCAAGTGGTAGAATATCAGCCTTGAGTGAATAAAAACGAAAGGATAGTGCCCTGGCCCTGAGTTCAAGCCCCAGTATCAGCACCTAAAAAAGGAGGAGGAGGAGGAGGGGAGGGGAGGGGAGGGGGGAGGGGGAGGGGGAGGAGGGGGGAGGGGGAGGGGGAGGAGGGAGGGGGAGGGGGGGGAGGAGGAGGAGGAGGAGGAGGAGGAGGAGGAGGAGGAGGAGGAGGAGGAGGAGGAGGAGGAGGAGGAGGAGAGGAGGAGGAGGAAAAAGAAAAGAGAAGAAATAGACACTCCCCAAAATAGTGTGTATGGGAAGAGAATGTTATTCCTTTTGAACAATCAACATCACGAATAAGGTCACATTTCTTTAGTCCATTAGATCAACTCTAACAACTAACACTATAGAAGGTCTGTAAAATGAGTGGACAGTACATGCCCATGAGAAACCAGGCCTATAAGCTCTTCATAGCCACATGACTTTAATGACTTCAGTATCACACAGTAAGACTGTCTCACACAAAATAAAGGATGATGTCACAAAGGCTTTGTTTTGAGTAGAAAAAAAAAACTAAAACAAGAAAACAATCACCATTTGCCTTCCAAATAGGCATAATTCCAAATGGAATTCTGTAGTAAGTTCTTTTACAAATAGATTGTTACCAAAGCAAAGTGACAAGCAGGCGCAGGAGATAGAATTTTTTTTCAGTCTCATAATTGATCTTTAAAATCCGCAAAGGGCAGAAGTTGGCCCAGTTACAGGGATAAATATAGGAATACACAGTCTACCAGCCTATTCATTTGACAAATGTACAAAAGATTGTGAAGAAAGCCTATCAAAAGAAATATACTTTTTTAAATCCATAAGATTGAGACAAAATGCCACCTCTTCCCTAAATAAAATGAAAACAAAGAAACATATAATAAAACCACAAGATGGTTAGAATTACACCTACCACTGCAAAGGAAGGAGAAAATCCAGGAATAGGAACTTTCATAACTCAGATTGTTTCCCCTGCCGTGTCAGCATTAGGACTTTGATAGAAGGACGAATATTTACAAGTATTCCCAGGAAAAGCTGACTGTCAGTTTGGAAGAGCATTTTTGGATGGGACCAAGCAGAGAATTTCCATTATCTTCCACATCTCCGTGGACCTTCCAATATAACAGTACTGGTCCCTTTCTACTTAGACAAGGTCCTGCATCTCTCCCTCACATAAGTGAAACTTTGCTACTAAGGAAAGATGTGAAAGCCACAGAAATAAAATTACATGCATTGATTATCATGTGTGTTCTTAGAAATTAATGGAAGTTGGTAGCCCTCTGCTGGAGGAAAGACAAAAATCTAGTGGCTCCAAAGTACAATTTGGAGAAACTGACTTCCATAAGGCTTACAGGACTACTTTAATGCTTGCTACAGATCCTTTATGTTTCTCTTTAGCAGAAGACAGAAAAGATCTTCTCTGTCAAGTCATATAATACAACATTAAGCTATTAGACTGAATGTTAGCAAATTATAAGTAAAAATACTATAGAATATTTTGGGGACGGGGTTTACATATGTGAATGAGTGTATTTCTAGAGATCAAACCCAGGTCTTTGTACATACTAAGCAAGTGCTCTTCTAGCTGCATTCTATACACAGACAGATATGTGTATACGCATATACACACACAAACAAACAAATATACAATCCCTCTCTGTTCATCAAAATAGTATGAAGTCTATTTGTTGTAATGAATTTTTGAAAAAAAAATACTAAGACACAAAATAATCTTTTCTTTTTAAAAAAAATTATTGTCAAGTTGATGTACAGAACCCTGGATACTGTATATATGTGTATTAGAACTAGGGAAGTGAAAGGAAATATCAAAATCGAGAGACAAAGGATAAAAAGACAAACGACTCCCAAAGCAACACTTAGAAAACCATTTGGTGTAAACCAACTGCACAACTCATTGGGGGAGAGGCTGCCTGCAGGCTGGCAGTTCAGACATGGCCGAGTCCAAGAAGCACACCACGCACAACCAGTCCCGGAAATGGCACAGAAATTGCATCAAGAAACCCAGATCACGGGCTAGGGATATGGGCTAGTGGCAAGAGCGCTTGCCTCCTATACTTGAAGCCCTGGGTTCGATTCCCCAGCACCACATATACAGAAAATGGCCAGAAGTGGCGCTGTGACTCAAGTGGCAGAGTGCTAGCCTTGAGCAAAAAGAAGCCAGGGACAGTGCTCAGGCCCTGAGTCCAAGGCCCAGGACTGGCAAAAAAAAAAAAAATAAATAAAAAACAACAACAACAACAACAACAAAAGAAACACAGATCACAAAGATACGAATCTTTAAAGGGGGTGGACCCCAAGTTCCTGCGGAACATGCGTTTTGCTAAGAAGCACAACAAGAAGGTCTTTAAGAAGATGAAGGCGAACAAGGCCAAGGCCGTGAGCACGCAGGCCGAGGCCATCAAGACGCTGGTGAAGCCCAAAGTCGTGAGCAACAAATGCAAACTCCCGGAGCAGCCCGCCCGCAAGCTGCAGCACCTCGCCTTCATTGCCCACCCCAAGCTCGGGAAGCGCATTTGCGCCTACATGGCCAAGGGTCACAGGCTCGCCACGCCGAAGGCCAGGGCCCAGGCCAAGGCCAAGGCCCAGGCTGCAGCTGCAGCTCTAGCTACCACTCCAGCTCAGACCCAGGCCGCAGCCCCTAAGGGTGCTCAGGCCGCAATTCCTTAAGGTGCCCAGGCTGCAGCCCATAAGGGAGCCCAGGGTCCCGTGAAGGCCCCACAGTGAAGACCCACATCTGCCCGCGCGAGACGGTGGACTGCTGTGGCTCCCTGGCCACTGTCTGTGGGGGGCCGGTGGCCTCTGTGGGTTCTACCAATAAACCTGAGGCAGGGGGCTGGGGATATAGCCTAGTGGCAAGAGTGCCTGCCTCGGATACACGAGGCCCTAGGTTCGATTCCCCAGCACCACATATACAGAAAACGGCCAGAAGTGGTGCTGTGGCTCAAGTGGCAGAGTGCTAGCCTTGAGCGGGAAGAAGCCAGGGACAGTGCTCAGGCCCTGAGTCCAAGGCCCAGGACTGGCCAAAAAAAAAACCAAAAAACCTGAGGCAGGATCTGGTCCAAAAACAGAAACAAACCTCATACTGACATGTACTACACTGACTTTTGACTCATTTCAAGAATTGCCATTAAAACATCCCTAGTGTCCTTTCCTTTTTTCTTTTTCTAATGGTACTGTAGTGTTGAACTCAGGGTCTTGGGTTTGCTAGGCAAGTTCTCCACGATTTGAATCCAAACCTCCAGCCCCTATTTTTGCTTTATTTTATTTTTCACGTACAGGCTTACTTTTTTTTGGGGGGGGGGGGGGCAGTCCTGGGGCTTGGACTCAGGGCCTGAGCACTGTCCCTGGCTTCTTTTTGCTCAAGGCTAGCACTCTGCCACTTGAGCCACAGAGCCACTTCTGGCCATTTTCTGTATATGTGGTGCTGGGGAATTGAACCCAGGGCCTCCAAGCACTCTTGCCACTAGGCCATATCCCCAGCCCCAGGCTTACATTTTTGTCCATACCTAGCTTCAGACAACCATCCTCCTGCCCCTGCCTCCTCTTTGCTGGAATTAAATGTGTGTGCCACCACATTGGGCTCAAATGTTTTAGATGGAGTCTCAGTAACTTTCCCATGCTGATCTGAAACTGAATACTTCTATTTCTACTTTCCACATCTGTATTTTTTTCAAAAAAAAAAAAAGTTGTCACTTAAATGTTTCAGTCTTGGGAAACACTATTTTTTAAATGGTGAATGTTTTATACACTGAAATCAATCAAATTTAACTCAGTCATTTAAGCATTCATTTCTGTGCATTAATTGCCTTTTTTTCTTATATGGCATTTATGGGGAAAAAATAATAAAAGAAAGAGGTTGAAAATTTTTCCATGCATTTTGACATAAGCCGCATCATGATATGCAAGTTCCATTTTAATGCCAATTTTATTCCATATTCTGGATAAAAATTAAGTTGCAAAAACATTGCCCATGACTTTTGTACACTAAGAATAAATAAAAATTGTAATCATATGAAGTGAATGAACTTTTTGAAATATTTGTGGGCAGGGCATGCTGGGAAATATTGTTCAGTGACAGTATATATACTGATTTTTCATAAAGGTAATAAATTAGGGAACATAGTAAGGGAGGAACGTGATTCTAGAAGAACACTACAAAATTAAACCATATTGTATTAGGTGTTTGTTTTTTTTATTTTGTTTCCTGCCTGCCATATTTTTTCTCTGGACCTAAATAAAAAAAGAAAATCCACATGAGTATGGAGGGATAAGACTTGAGAGAGTGGAGGGATATAAAACACAAAGTAGTTCCAGGATCCACACAAAGGGAAAAAGAAGAAAGAGAATGTCCAAGGAATTCTGTCATATTATGAAGTTCAGTTCATTCTAAGTATGTGGTTCAAGACACCTGGAAATCACTTATTAAAGCTCCTGGTGGCCTTCTGTGATCCAATTCAATGTCATTCATCTCCTTTGACCTTTAATACTCCTCTCACATTGAACATTTTCTTTTCTTTTGAAACTTTCTCAATTCTAGAGCTCACGTTTCTCTTAGTGTTACCCTTCACCTTTTTAGACTCCTTTCCATTAGAATTCAAATGATCAAAACAGCTCTGGGGCTCTCTCTTCTCTCAATTCTGATAACTTTTACTTTCACATCCATGCCAAACATGGATCTCTATGTCTATCTCTGCCTACCTGGCGCTTCCATCTAGATGTCCTGTGGCTGTTGCTAAATGTTCCCTCCCAATGATGTTTCTTCTCTAAACAGCCTCATTCATGTGAATAGAGACCCATTTCAATGAGTAAAACCCCCAACCTGGGAATGGGCCAATCTATCCCTGAGCCATGTCAATTTTCCTACCAAAATGTGTCTTTTCGGGGCTGGGGATATGCTTGCCTGTATACATGAGGCCCTGGGTTGGATTCCCCAGCACCACATATACAGAAAATGGCCGGAAGGGGCACTGTGGCTCAAGTGGCAGAGTGCCTGCCTTGAGCAAAAAGAAGCCAGGGACAGTGCTCAGGCCCTGAGTCCAAGCCCCAGGACTGGCCAAAAAAAAAAAAAAAAAAAAAAATGTGTCTTTTCATCTGCACCCACCACCACGGCCTCCTATCAAGTCTAAACCAACAGATCTCCATCGACTCCCCCAGCTACTCCAACTCCCCTCCATTCCTCTGTGGTTATCAGTGTTTCAACTTCAGAAATGCCTAAGCAATTTTGTCAATTAGCAAAAAAGCACAGCATAAGCCCGGAGCATCCTAAGGAAGAATTGTCAGGAGTGGGGGTAATCTGTTAACAAGCATGCTTACAGTAGGAAGGGGCACAATAGGACATACATTTCTGAACCACTGAAAAGTTATGTTGTAAAGGTTGATATGATTTTGGCATAGGTCTAGAAGGTTATAGCTGATATGGATTGGATTGTGATTTTTTTCATATTCTAATTTGAGATGTTATATGTATAGGACATTTTCTTGCAATTCTGTTTTAACTAGGATGTTTAATTAGAATATTAGTTTTAAAGCTATTTCAAATGACACTGAAAAAATCTGTAGAATGTAGTTTTCCCAAGTGACATCCTTTCATTTGTTGTTTACATATTTTAATATGATTTTATTGTTATTAAGGTATTGTACAGAGGGGTTTGCCTACATATTTTTGGAATGTACTTTCTGAGATCCAAGATCTAGATTCTGAGTAAAAGCTAAGGTAAAGACCTGGAGCTTTTTCTCTTCCACATTGAAGGCTCTGGAAATAACCATCCCTCCCCTGCGGTGGTCTCGGGTCTGCATAACAATGCCAAGCAAAACAGAGAACACAGCTAGTTTTGGATTATTTGATTAGCATAACTTCTGTTTCCCTCAGGGACTTTTTTCTGTCCTGGTCTCAACTTCCATCTGCAGATGCTGCTTTCATGTTTTGTCAGTCTCATGTCAACGTGTAAATGACTTAACCTATGACTTGTCTACGTTGGATTATTGTGCAGCCATTAAAATGTTTACAGTGGGAAACGTTGGAAAAACAAAAAAAAGAAATGCCTAAGCAATTCTGATGAATTCACAGAATTCTGTTCTGATGAACAACAATTCCAAAGCCTATGTGCTCCGCTTCTCTTTCTTTGCCTCCCCTCCCCCCTTTCTTTGCTCCCCTCTCCTGATCATAAGGGAATGACTCTGGTCTTTCTTGCTTCAGGATTGGCTTGTGTGACTCTATCTGCCTGGGATGCTCATCTCCTACACAGAGAAATGCATGCGTGTGTGTGCTTTGCTGCTGACTAAGAAAAGCTAGAAGAATGCTGATGGTAACAAATGCTCTCCGCTGTCCAGTCAGCACCACTGCGGAGTAGAATTTGACCCTGCCCTTGGAGTCCATATTGAATTTCCTGGAGACACTAAGGATATTTTGCTTTCATAGTAGAAGAAATAGTATCTTTGCATTTCATCAAATCTTGCTTTTTAGCACTACAAATGCAATTTTTAAAAAAAGAAAAGGAAAATGTAGCTGGGCACTGTTGGCTCACATCTGTAATTCCAGCTACTCAGGCAGCTGAGAGCTGAGGATCCAGGTTTAAAGCCAGCCCAGGCAGGAAAGTCCATGAGACATCTGTGTCTGATGAACTGCCCAAAAATCAGAAATGGAGTTGTGGCAGCAGAAAAGCTCAAGGACAGTGTTGAGGCCATGACTGACAAGTCTATGACTGACAAAACAAAACAAAAGCAAAAGCAAAAAAACCCACTATCATTATAATCCATTTATGCAGATGTAGTTCAGAAGAAATGCCTCACTGTGTTATCGGTAGTTATCTCTAGAATTTGGAAAATGTCTTTTTTCCTCATACCAGGTCTTGAACCCAAGGCCTCTCATTTGCTTGAGTTGCTTGCTTACTCTCAGCTGATATTCAACCATTTGAGCCATGCCTCCAGTCTGGTATTTTGCTAGGTAATTAAAGATGGAGTCTCTCTAGCTTTTCTGCCCACTGTCTTTGAACTGTGCTCTTTTGATCTCAGCCTCCTGAACAGCTGGGATTACAGAGGTGAGACACTGGCACCCAACTTTTCTTTTGTTTTTAATTAACTAGGGTCCCTAGTTTTTTATTAGGGTTTATTCCTTATTTTGTGCAGTTGTATAGATTTTGATCAATTCATAGTATCATGGATACACTACAGGATCACACAAAATAGCTTCACCACCCTAGCTTGCCAGCATAGTGTAGGTAGAATAGGAGTGATCAAAGAGAACATTCTCGGGGGCTGGGGATATAGCCTAGTGGCAAGAGTGCCTGCCTCGGATACACGAGGCCCTAGGTTCGATTCCCCAGCACCACATATACAGAAAACGGCCAGAAGCGGCGCTGTGGCTCAAGTGGCAGAGTGCTAGCCTTGAGCAAAAAGAAGCCAGGGACAGTGCTCGGGCCCTGAGTCCAAGGCCCAGGACTGGCCAAAAAAAAAAAGAGAGAACATTCTCCACCGGTGAAAGCAATCAGTTTCGCAGCATTGTCAGTGGTGTTTGTGTAGGTTTATTATTGATACTGTGGAACAAGTTAAGGAAGTTCCTCTACATTGCTAATTTACTTTGGCTTTTTTAATAGAAAATAGGTGTTAGGAACTGAAGGTGCAGTTTAGCACTTGACTAGCATGCCAGTGACCCCGGCTTTGATCTTATGCATCAACTAAAACAACAATTTAGAAAGTATTAGAGTTTGTCAAACATTTTTCCTACATTTACTTATATGACCATATGATTTTTTTCTTCATCCTATTGATGTAATAATGGGTTACCTTAAATGACTTTCAAGCATTGAAGCAGTCTTCTATATTCAGAATAAGTCTCACATGATAATAGTGTATAACACAGCTTTTGCTATTTTGGATTTTTTTCTTGAGCTAATGATTAACCCAAATTTGAAAATTAGCTTGGTAGAAGCTAACACAATTGCTGTGAATATCTGCAGTGTTCTGATTTCTCTACAGGCATTTCCATCTATTCTCCTGATTATTGAAAATTAATACCCTTCAGGCCAAACAAGATTGTTTCTGATAGCCTTGGAAACTATTACTATTGGTTTGGCCCAAGGCACATGCTAAAATACCAAAACATAAAATGTAATGAGTAGATGTAGAAAGATGGAATTTAAACCCAGATTTACAACAGTAGAGTGGGGAGGGCTGGCCTTGCAGAAACCTATTTGCATGTACAGTGTAACAAAGTTGGCTCAAAGTTGGAAAGCAATAATAATACAAGGATAATAATAGTTGGGCACATGCTTGTACATGGATCACTAAGCTGCATCCCTAGCATCATTAGAAGACAAATGTGGCTGTGTAATTATATGATAAACAACAGGAGATTTAAAAGGATTACTGGTAAACTTCAGGAGCATCATTAAAGACAAAGCATACAAAGTCCACTTTCCTCATTGGCTGACCACACAGAGCTGCAAGATACAAGGACCCTGGGTTCCTGGCCTCAGATTCCTGACTCTGGGATATCTTGAACCAGCCTCACATCATCTTTGTGTTTATTTCATCTCAGAGAGAAATGTTCTTCTATCTCATTTAAAACACTGTTACTTTGAGGTCTCATTGGCTCCAGTGACCAATCAATTATTTGCCCAGTCAATGAATCCTAACAGATAAAGGGGACCTGGAGCCTATTTGCATAAAGAACTCATTCAAAGGGAAGAAGGAGCAAGCCATAAGCAGAGTCATCTTGTGACCAGGTCCTTTTGGCAAGCCAAAAAAGGGCAGCTGCCAGGCCAGGCATTCAGTGCCTGGTCAACAGCCCAGTGCTCATGTGAAGTCTTGGGGGTTGATCTTTGAGAGGTGAGTAAGTCAAGAAAAGGAGTTAGGGCTGGGAATATGGTCTAATGGCAAGAGTGCTTGCCTCATATACATGAAGCCCTAGGTTCGATTCCCCAGCACCACATATATAGAAAAATGGCCAGAAGTGGTGCTGTGGCTCAAGTGGCAGAAAAAGAAGCCAGGGACAGTGCTCAGGCCCTGAGTCCAAGGCCCAGGACTGGCCAAAAAAAAAAAAAAAAAAAAAAAAGGAGTTAAATATTTTCTCCCAAGAATTAGTGTTTTGTCCCAAAGACTAGACTAGTTTCTGTGAGAGCTGGTTGTTATATAGGTAGTTTTTCCTGCCTAGCTCCCTCACATCCTCGTCTATCTAAGATGTTGACATTTTTTTTTAATCCTTCCTTGCCTACAACAAACTCTACATGTACAGGGAGGGGTGGTTAGAAATACTGAAGACAAAATTTAGCAGTATGAATTTCCATGCCTAATCCAAAACCTGTCTTGACCAATCCAGATATTTGCCGTTCTCCTATTCATATGCTGAAGAATTTAACTTTCCACAGAAGGATTTGTTAATATAGGCAGAAATTCATGATGCCTGCTAATTAGTTCTATTCTTGACTCTTTCCTGGCCTTCAGAGAAAGAAATTCCTCTTTCCCACTACGGAGGACAACAACAGAATAATAGAAAGAAAGAATAAATAGAACTGATAGACCACGATGTAGTGTGAGATTTGAATACTTCTTGTGTTCATGTAGGATACAAATTACAAGGCGAGACTCTTGGACACCCTAAATCATTGTTAAAATGGCTTCAATTAAATGTGTATACTCTCTTAATTTTCATTTATATTAACATAATTTCAGAGAGCCGGACAACCTAATCAAAACAGAAAGCTACGAGAAAGAAAGGCACAAAGGGAGGGGGGTGGAAAGGTGATACAATAAAGATATTTCCAAGGGCCAACACGGCAGAAAGAGAAAAGCCAGAGAGAAGTCCCTTCTCCCAGCACTTGAAAGCCAGTAGAAATCTGTGCATTTCCTCTATGCAACATTCCTGAGCAACACATCACCCAGAAAAACAACCTCACAACCTCTCTACCACACCGGTGAACCCCAAGGTTTAGGAAGGCAATTCCCACCTCCCATTGTGGAAGGCCTAACATCCCCTTGCACTGTCCCCGGCACTGGCTGGGGTGTGGTTGTTCCCTCATTTTCTACTACAGTTTGGAGCTAGCCTTGACGCTACTCTCCAAAGGTACCACTAGAGGGCAGTCGTGCTGCAGCGTGCATCCCAGCCACACCCTAAATGCAAAACCAGAACAAAACAAAAACCCTGAACTAAGCTGACAAAACACTATTTTTTGGCAACACATAAATAAATGCACACAACTCTAGCTATACTACTTGGAATTCAGGGTAAAGGTAAGTTTTTGCTGGAGAAGAAATGGAATCTGGGTGTGTTTCAATTAAACATGCCTAGCCATCTCAAATGTACTACATGGTTATCTGGATTGTGAAGGCTCTATCCCCAAACTTATCAAGTTGTACACTACAGTAAATATTCACATTAAAAGCTGCTAGTAAAAGAAGAGAATGAAAAGATAACTGAAATCCACTGCTGCTTTAACTTGCACAGGAGCCATAAACTTCTCTTTATTGCAGTAAATTCCTCCCGGCCCTCTTTAGTACTGGAAATAATTGTTTTGAATCTATAACCAAAGATCTCCCTTTAGATAAATGCCTAGATTTTTAGGCCTTATTATACCAACATGGTTCCCTTGAGACTGGCTCTTTTCTAATGGCTTAAGTCTTTGTCTCTGAGATATGTTGGTAAGAAAGGTCATTATTTATTTATGAATCTGGTGCTTAAGCAAAACACCACTCCTCATTTGTTGTGTTTTTTTTTTAACTGCCCTTTCTTTCCTTTCCTCCTCCCTCCTCTTCAAAGGAAAGGAAAGAAGAGAACATAATAAGAGAGAGGAAGAAGGGAGGAGAATTAAAAAAACAGAAGCAGAATTCAGACCTGGTTTGTTTGTTTGTTGGACACAAGGTTTCACTGTGTAGCCTCAAATTCTGTTCACAGCCCAGAGTAGCCTGAAGTGGTGATTTTCCAGCTTCTACGTCTCAAGTGCTGAGATTACAGGTGTGTACTACCACTCCCAGCCATCGTGGGCTGCTTCAATAAATGTGTCAGCTCTACTGCACAATGAACAGATTTTCAAATAGGAAATTACTTCTTGCAGAAAAAAAATGAACTTTGGATTTGAAATGGGTAATTAGGGCACATGTTTGTGCTACAGCAAATGCGCAATAATCTGAAGTATTTTCTGAAGCTGCTAAAAGTATCCTGTAGAGTGCCACAAAACAACAAGTTACTTGTACAACACATCCCAAATTATCATAGATTAAGATGAAGATAATACATGCACAATAATTGGATATTATCAGCTCTATAAATCCACAAATCATGACTATAAGAAATTTAAAATATCTTATTTTCATAAAATAGCTCTGAAGCACAATGAAGTAGACAGACTTGAGGTCAAATGAAATACTGTTTAATCTCTACTCCTACATTTTCATCTAGTCTCTTTAACTCTCAGATAATTTACCACCTTCCAAATGTGTGTGTGTGTGTGCGCGCGCACGTGCATGCTGGTACTAGGATTTGAACTCAGGACATGGGTGCTGTCCCTTAGATTTATTTGTTCAAGGCCAAAGCTCTACTATGTAAGCCTCAGCCCCACTTCTAGCATTTTGGTAATTAACTGAAGATAAGAATCTCACAGATTTTCTTGCCGGGTCTGGCATCAAATGTTGATCCTCAGATCTCAGTCTCCTGAGTAGTTAGAATTACATTTATGAGCCACTGGTACTCAACTTAAATTGTCAATTTTTTAGATTATTTTAGATAATGATTCTGGGGTTTGAACTCAGAGCCTGGGTACTGTCCCTTAGCATTTTTGCTCAAGAGTAGTGCTCTGCCAGCTGAGCCAAAGCTCCACTTCTGACTTTTATTGGTAGATAATTAGAGGTAAGAATCTCAGACTTTCCTGTCCAGGCTGGCTTTGAACCATGACCCTCAGTTCTCAACCTCTTGGGTAGCAAGGACTATAGGTGTGATCCACCAGTACCCAGAAAATTATCAGTTTTTAGTAGCATATGTTTATATGGTGGGAAGTTGTGGCGGGGATAGAATTTCTTATTCTGGGGAAGGGAAAAACTTCTTTAAATATTTTTTGTCCAGTCCTGGGGCTTGAACTCAGGGCCTGAGCACTGTCTCTGGCTTCTTTTTGCTCAAGGCTAGCACTCTGCCACTTGAGCCACAGCGCCACTTCTGAAGAATCGAACACAGGGCTTCATGTACACAAGGCAAGCACTCTTGTCACTAGGCCATATTCTCAGCACTGGGAAAAACTTCTTATTCCACTTGCCATGTCACCAATAAGAGAATATAACATACCAGAGAAATGAGAAATGATCATTAAAATAACAACTGCCCTTATTCACTAACCACAGAGTCCAGATGCACAATATTCTATCCATTTTACACTTGCTACTTTAATTGTGACAATAATAGGGGATACACATACACACACACACACACACACACACACACACACACACACACACACACACACACAAAGACTGTAGAATTAAGTTTCTCCAAGTCAAATGGAAGAATCCTCCATGAAGAGGCTAAGATTCAGAGCCTAGTGATCAGCTAGGAGGCTGAGGTCACACAGCTACTCGCTGGCATAATCCATCTCTGTAGCCCAGTGCTTCTCAAACTGAAGTTGGAGGATACAGGAGTCGGCTGTTGATGCACATATAGCTCCTGCTTCCCTGGCTCTGATGCTCTGCATCTCCCAGGCTCCCAGGAGAGGGGCTTGCTGCTGGTGCGTGGCCATTTGAATTAGCAAGGGCCTGGATCTATGCCTGCCCAAGAGCCCAGGAATACACTTTCTCTGCCTGCTTATCACACTCTGAGCCTCACAGTAAATGAATTCTGGGTGGTATTAAGTGCTAAGATGTACGTTTGCTATCTTGTGTGTGGATTGCAATTCTGTAGCCAAGTACCTTTCTAAATAAACCTAACTTTCACCCCTCATTTACATTGCTCCTCATGACCACATTTAAAAAATAACTTGGAGCACATGCAGTGCACAATTTAAGGAACCTCAGATATTTTTTTAAAAACAAACAATATTTGGAACAGAAACATATGAAATTATTCCATAAGGAAAACTCACAGCCAACACGCAGCTTCACATGGATTAATTTTGTTTTGACCTACCATCCTGCCATCTATAATCAGAAATCATTAAGTTTTATACAGGACCAAGCTGGCATGTGGCGGAGCTGTGGTTAAAACCAGACATGAGAAACAGACTACCAAGAACAGATCCTTTCATTCTAAAGTTTTCAACAACTTTCACCACCATTTATGTCAGCACATTCTCGTCTAAAAGTGGAAATGTCCATCTCAGAGTGTGGAAATAACAGGTACTTGATAATGTTACCTAATATTATTAAAAATGAATTTGAGCATCCAGTCACCAGTGGCTTACACTTAAAATCCTAGCTACTCAGGAGACTGAAATCCAAGGATCACAGTTCTAAGGCAGCCCAGGCAGGAACGTCTGTGAGAATCTTATCTGTAATTAGGCACCAAAAAAAGAAAAAGCCAGAAGTAGCACTGTGGCTTAAGTGGTAGAGGACTAGCCTTAAGCAAAAAGCAAAGGAGCAATGCCTCAGTTCAAAGTCCAGTACTAACAAAAGAAAAAGAAAGGAAAGAAGGAAGGAAGGAAGGAAGGAAGGAAGGAAGGAAGGAAGGAAGGAAGGAAGGAAGGAAGGAAGGAAGGAAGGAAAGAAGGAAGGGAGGGAGGGAGGGAGGGAGGGAGGGAGGGAGGGAGGGAGGGAGGGAGGGAGGGGCAGCAAATACATAAAGGAAATTGATTAATATTACAGTTATTAATGTTTTTCTAATCTAGAATTCAAAGCTCTCTGGAATTACAATTATTTTCTCTTTTATAGCTTTACAAGAGTATTAAGGGAAGCCCAAAATTTCAGGCTGTGCGGGACTCAGTATCAATAAAGTGCTAAAGATGACTGATAAGCAATATTTTTTTAAGCAGCAGGCGCAATCTGTGCTGAGGTACTGTGGCCAAGCTCATACTTTCTAGTGCAGTTCAAAGCCAACCAGAATCTGGACCATGTTGCTCAGTTTGCCTAGAAAGCAGGTGGAATTTTTAAATTCATTCTTTCTCTCTGCACCACCCCCCCTTTCTGAGACCCTCCACCTTTTGTCACCAATACATCATTAATATAATTATATTAATAATTATCTAGCAGGCCTGCATTGTCTTTGATTGTCGTACATTAGATGGATAGTTGGATCCTGTCTGCCATTGTTCTAGCTCAGTCAAATGCCTAATGCAGTCAAACAGGTTAGCTAAGTGGAGTGACAGGGCCCAGCTTCTATATGATTGATCTAAAGGGGGCGCCTTGTGCTCAGCTCCAAACCATTGTATTGAAGCGGGGCTCCAGTGGCTCATGCCTGTAATCTAGTTACTCAGGAGGCTGAGATCTGGGGATCACAGTTTACAGCCAGCAGAGGCAGGAAAGTCCATGAGACTCTTATCTCCAATTAACCACCAGAAAACCGAAAGTAGAGCTGTGACTCAAGTGGTAGAACACCAGCCTTGAGCTGAAGAGCTCAGGGACAGCACCAAGGCCCAGAGTTCAAGTCCCACGACCAACAACAACAGAAAGCTAGAATTTCAGATTTGTGTACATACCCTTCTAATAGTAAACTGGCAACTAACTCAATTCTTAAAACACATTATGAGCTAGTCAGAGTGTGTCCATGATTTGGACTAAGAGAAAGTTTAATATACTGAAATGTTCAAGCTTTATTCCATAAACAGCATAAAGACTATGATCAAGATTTTAGACAAAAAAAAGGCCAATCGTTGATCATCAAGTAACTCCACTTCCATTTTTTTTTTAAATGGCATTTGAAAGTTAAGCGTGAAACTAGCATCGTGTGCTTATTCTGAAACAAGAATATCATCTATCTGCCCTCAGATATTCCTTGGCCCATCCCTAAATGAACAGCGACTGTTGCTGCCAGGCACTACAGAAAGGGAGCCAAGCACAGCCAGACAGGCACCTCTGGACCCCCCCTCCTCCCGCCCCAACTCCCGCCAGGCCCGCCCAGTGGTTCCTCCGGGACTGGACCTGCTCCTTCTGCAGAGCCCCAGAGCCTGCGGTTCCCATGGCATCGTTCCTCCGTCACACTCCCCTCTCTAATGAAGAAGAGTCCGGGGATTGCTGCAGAGCAAGGCCCAGCCTCACTCCTATCCCACGAACAGCTTGCAGGAGCTTTTCCTATTGAAATAACCATACTGGGCCTAACCGGTGCCCTCTTGGCCACGTGGTGGATGATAGGGAAGTGGGTAACTGGCGCATCTTGTCTTCTTGGTAGATGGTGAAATCCGATCCCCAGGTGATGGCTGTGCCTGAATTCTAGAGGCAGGGGTGGGGACTTGCCCAACAAGGTTACTGGACCTGCTAGTCCTGTACCAGGAACTCAGGAGGCTCTTGAGCTCCCTTTGACTCTGCCCCCTGACCATGACCCTATTTAGGCCCCACCAGCTCATCTTCCCTTTAGCACCTTGCCTTGTGTCTCCTGATTGTCTCCAGATCACCATAGCATCCCATGTTGGCTCTCCATTGGAGTTGATCTAGTTTTTTGGAATTGTTTTTTCTGCTCTCTCTCTGCTTACTATCCTCATGGCTCAGTTATCTAACAGCGGTAAGTGTATTCAAGGCTGCAAGTTTTCTGGGGACATGTGTCTGGCTGCTGTCACTGGCTTTCTCATAAAGACGACCAATTCAACCTCTAAAAATGTAGCCTCTCTGAATCTCGCCAGTGAATTCACATACAACACTATTTCTTACCATGTTCTTCTATTAGTTGTTGAACTATTTCAGTGCTTATAAAGAGCACCAATAAAATCAGTTTGCAATTAAATATTTCGAGGTGCACAAAAGTAAAGCTTTGGGGAAATGTATGTTTAGAATCCAGGATTTATTTACAATTCATCTCTAAAGCTAGGATTCAAGAATGCATTATATATACCACAGAAATGAGAAACATAAGGGAAGGGACTGGTCAAGGGTGGAAATGCTGAAGGGATGGCACAGATCAAGATGCATTGTATACATAAGTTGCTTTGCTAAATGGAAAAAATATCAATATATAACCTAAAAATTCAGAAAAGTGAGGGAAAGGGTGGGGTAGGAGTGGTGGGGGAGAATGTTGAAAGAGGTGCCGTTGATCAACATGCATTATCTTCATAAACTATTGTGTGGAAAGGCAGCTCCTTTGTACAACTACTTAACTAAAAACAATAAGGACACCAAAGTAAATAAACTTTAAGCAATAATAAAGGTCATTCACAACACATGAAACCTCCAGAAAACTTATATGAGCAAAACAATGAAAAGTCATCCAATGAGATTAGAAAACTTGTGGAAACAAAAACAAATAGTAACACATGTCACAGCAGGTGTGGGAACTGATTTAATGGCATCTAGACAGAAGTGGAAAAGGACAGAGTGAAGAGAAGCAACCACTGTCAATGCATGAAACTAGGTGAAAGAGCACACAGTTCATTCAAGTTCATTATTCCTGGTGTATCACATGTCTACCAGCACCTTATCTTATGTTCTAATCACTCCCTCCACTAATGTGTACAACTCATCACTAAACCATTCTTTAAGTTCCTTGCCTAAAGCCCAGATGTGGACATTATATGTTGGTAGTATTGTAGAATTTTAAATCAGATATTTATAACATAATGCTACTCCATATCTTACATATTTGAAAGCAATACATGTCAATTTGAACTTCTACTCATACTCCCAGGGTCCTTGAAACCTCTACTGCTAGGCATACATGTGTACATGTAAATATACACATGTGTGTATATATGTACATACATATGGTGCCACTCTTATTGCCTTACCAGATTGTAAAAGGGCTCTTTTTGCTCTCAGTCTCCCCTTGTGAGACTATCTTCATGAGAAAAAGAACTTTGCCTTTTATCTCTGTATCAGTTTTCAACAGTGAAAGTCAGTAACGAGGCAAGGAATAAAGAGGTGAAAAGTCAACTCTATGAAATGAAAGCACTGGGGGGGAGGGGGCATTTACAACTCCGGCTCCAATTACAAATACATTAAAAAGCCATGAGTTCACACCAAAGTACATTGGAGCTGCAGTTTTGTTCTTTTTTTTTGGCCAGTCCTGGGCCTTGGACTCAGGGCCTGAGCACTGTCCCTGGCTTCTTCCTGCTCAAGACTGTAGCACTCCGTCACTTGAGCCACAGCGCCGCTTCTGGCCGTTTTCTGTATATGTGGTGCTGGGGAATCGAACCTAGGGCCTCGTGTATCCGAGGCAGGCACTCTTGCCACTAGGCTATATCCCCAGCCCGGAGCTGCAGTTTTGATAGCCTGTGTCTTGTGGATTCAAAAGAATTCCACTCCTGGAATTCTCCCCCATAAATATTTAAAAGTCAGTGTGCAAGATACCCCTGCAGTAGCAAAACAAATAAACCAGCGATGCTGATCTGGCACTCGGTCACCTTACTGATGGTCACATCACCTGCATCAGTGGTCATTTTCATGGACCCCAATGGATACCAATGGACCCAATGGATACCAATGAAACATGTAGGGATCCTTTCCAGGGTCCAAACAGATATCATCCTGTGGGTGAAAAGAATAGCACAGGATTTTGTTCTCACTCATCTAACCCTGGCTATCCAAAGGATGAGGTAGGTGAGTTGTGTAAACACCAGGATTTCATATTCTTTGTCCACAAAGATGACTAATCATATCTTTTTCATTGAAGGTCTTAAGTGCCCTAAAGATGTAAAAGTACTTTGTAAATATAAGAGCAGAGCTATTCTTAAACACAAAAATATAAATTAACATCACGGAATCTTTTATATAGCACCATTAGTATGGCTAGATGATGTGTTGCATATATGTTTGATGGGAAATGATCATCTTGTATAGCAACTTTATTTGAGTTGCTACAGGGAAAGATAAAATGAAGCCGGGCAGTGGTGGCTGTAATTCTAGCTACTCAGGAGGCTGAGATTTGAGGATCATGGCTTAAAGCCAGCCCATCACCAAAAATCCCTAAGTAGAAGTAGAGTGCTAACATTGAGCAAAACATCTAATAAATGGCATCAGGCTCTGAGTTCAAGGCCTAGGACCAGCACAAAAATTAAAAGAGGAAAGATCTTGTGTCTTACTACTGAGTTTAAAAATGACACATAATAATAAATGCAGCAAAATCTTCTTAATAGTACTAATAAAAAGGAAAGATAGTTTAAATGAGTAAAAACTCTGTAATCTGCCTTTTCAAAAGAAATTAAAATTCCATAAACCTGTAAAGTGAGGCTGATCATAATAATCTATATTCTAAGCCACACCTTTGAAGAGCTTCAAATAGTTTGTTCATAGATTGATTGTAGAGATAAATACAGCCCCTTACATTTGATTCACAGAGGTGTGACTGCTGGATTAATGAAAAGACTCATAAGACTGCCCTGGTGAGCTTTTCTGTGTCTTTTTCCTTTCCCATCTCCTCCCTTCTGTCTCTACCAGACCCTCTTCAAAGCAGCACTAGTTTTTGGCCTCTTCCACAGCTCTTTCTGTCTTTCTGTACTAGGAAGCCTAAATCCAAACCCAATCCTACAGAGAAAAAGGAAGCAAAGTAAAGAAAGCCAACTTGATCAATGTGCCATGAGCAGAGGGAATATCTTCCAGATCATGGACTCTTATAAGTGCTTCAACTCTAACTTTGTTCTGAATATTAATAGGAAAATATCATAAAAGTGGTAAAGCATCAGAAACTTTGCAATAAAGCTGAGAGTGAGGGGCTGGGGATATGGCCTAGTGGCAAGAGTGCTTGCCTTGTATACATGAGGCCCTGGGTTCAATTCCCCAGCACCACATATACAGAAAATGGCCAGAAGTGGCGCTGTGGCTCAAGTGGCAGAGTGCTAGCCTTGAGCAAAAAAAGAAGCCAGGGACAGTGCTCAGGCCTTGAGTTCAAGCCCCCGGACTGGCAAAAAAAAAAAAAAAAGCTGACAGTGAAGGGAGGGATGATACTGTCCAAAAAGAAATGTATTCATTACCAGACTTATGCAATGGTTAACATCTCCTTTACAATAGCAAGAAAAATATTTGTTTTTTGTTTTTTTGGGGGGGGGCGGGGCTAGTCCTGGGGCTTGGACTCAGGGCCTGAGCACTGTCCCTGGCTTCTTTTTGCTCAAGGCTAGCACTCTGCCACTTGAGCCACAGGGCCACTTCTGGCCATTTTCTGTATATGTGGTGCTGGGGAATTGAACCCAGAGCCTCATGTATACGAGGCAAGCACTCTTGCCACTAGGCCATATCCCCAGCCCTGATTTTTAAAGGAAAAATATAATACTAGTATCTTATAGGACCAATGCCAAAAGTGGCTGTCGTAAGACATAGATGACATTTGGCTTAATGCCTGGCAGACAGGAATTAGTAAGTTTCACTTACACTTTGTGTGTGTGTATGTGTGTGTGTGTGTGTGTGTGTGTGTGTGTGTGCCCATCATAGGGCTTGAACTCAGGGCCTGGGTGTTGTCCTTAAGCTTTTAGCTCAAAGTTAGCACTCTACTACTTGAGCAATAGCTCCACTTTCAGCTTTTTTGGTGCTTAACTGGAAATTAAGCATCTCATGAAGTTGTCTTCGAACCACAATCCTCAGATCTCAGCCTCCTGAACAGCTAGGATTACAGGTGTGAGCTACCAGTGCCCGGCCATCACTTACACATTTTTATATTTCTTTCCTGTTAAGTAGACAGAGCATGAAGCGCTACTTTATTGTGTGTCTCCTAGGAACTTGCCTAGAGACCCGGCACTTGTCTTCATCCCCAACCTATATTGCTGATTTCACCTCTTAAATGTTGCTCTCATCTTTCTTCCCATCCCTGGGTACCAAGAGATTATTTAAAAAAAAAAAAAAAAACTAAAACCTACCTATCCATGGAATTCCAATAGCTTCTTCTTGTGTCTCTAGCTGCAAAGGGACTCTGTCCACAATAAAAATATTATCATTCTTCTTCTCTCCGTCAAAATTCTCCACCTTTGGGATAGTGTAGCTTAATTTTTAGGGTTCTCAAAAACCATGATACCTACCCAACTTTTCCTTGTTCGCCAAACACAATGGGAAAATAAATATCATAAAAATGTTCTCTTGCAGGAAGCCAAGGAAGGCATGATCAGCCAAGACAGCAAGAGTCAGCACCATGCACTGCCCATTGTAAAATATGTCAACAACAGAATAGTGCTGTAGGAATTCAGTAACAGATGAGTAAAGAAATGTACTCACTGCCTTATGTATGAAACTGTAACCCCTCTGTACATCACTTCGACAATAAAATTAAGACAGTAGAAAAGAAAAAAGAAAACAGCAGGAAGTTCATGGTTGCATGCTTTTTACTTTTTCCCCCCAAAGGGGTGAAAAATATCTTTTACAAAGTTAATGACCTTTTCAAAGTCAAAAGATATAAGTACTGGTAACTCTATGGTGTTTTGAGCTTCTGATGACAAACATCATAAATCGTCCCCAGCAACACTGCTTCTCGTGCTAATTACGCCATGGGCTCTTAGCTCAGAATGCCCTGAGCATGTGTGCTTACTTTAAGATAATAAATAGCATCAGGTCCTGTAGTCAAAGCCCATTGAGAGATAACCTTACAAAGTGGCAGCTAAGGCAGTGCAAGTCATGACAAGGCAAAATGACTGTGATTTCACTGTTTCTCAAGTATCACTGAGCACTTAAAAGGGAAAAGAAGCAGCATGCGCAACGGCAAAGGTGATCAGCGCACAACTTATATTTTCAACTTGTAGTTTAGCAACTGGGTTCTTATACAATTTGCATGGCAGAATCAAAGTAAACCATTACTTCATTGTTAGCATCCATTCTTGTACAAGGGGTGTTGATTTTGATACACATGATGCATACCCTGTACAATGATCAGTTACCGCCCTCATCCCTCTCCCTCATTCCCCATCCACTTCCCCAAAACAATACCAAGGACCTCAGAACAAAGCATGAGGATTCCAGTTTTATAGATGAACTAGTGCCAGTTGAATTTCCCAAGGACACCCCCATACACAGCCCCCACAGGCTTTGTCTTTCTGGATAATGGATGAATTCACTACAGAAGCAGACGCAGAACTATCCTATGATGTGTCTGCTTCTTGTGCAGCTGTCTTCAGTATATGAGAACAGGCCCTGCTCTAAGAAGATTGGCCCTGGCCTGTCATTCTGTATAATCGCATGGGTGGCCAGCTGCTGGCTTCGATTCAGTAGCCAGTTGTAAAAAGTGAACAATACTTTCACAGAAGTGAAGTCGAATGCAGCCTTCCTTGGGGACCGCTTGAACTCAATAAAGAGCTCCATTAGCTGAAGGTGGCAGATATTGCCCGGCTACATAGATAGGCCTCACAAAGGCACTGTTTCTTTCTGCCTTTACTAATTGGATCTAAGTTTGCTCAGTGGTTACTGGTTAATAGGATTCGGCAGATGGTCCTTAGAACTGAAGGTCCATTTGGCCCATCCACCTGTTCTGAAACAGAATTACCCTTAAAACAACCCATATTAAAACTTCTACCTAATTACAAAAGTACTGTCACATACACTCATTATAAACATTTTGGTCTCTATAGATACGTATGAAGAAAAAAATTTAAATCATCCACAGACATTTTCAATGACTAATGAGTATGTTTTCCTCTTATGTGGGTATATAAGCCTATATTTATCTAAATTCCTCTGGTTCCAACTATCAGGTTTTGATTGTAATTCATAAATAATGTGATGGTGATAACTTATTTACATAAACCACTGTGCACATTTCTGTTTGCTTCCCTAGAACAAATGCCTAACATGAGATTACCAGGTACCAGAGCATTCAGGTATTATGACTTTTCTTACAATACAAATTGCTTTCAAGAAAGTACTAAAAATAATATAAGAGGCATCCTCACTCTTATCACTTTGATATTACAGTTTATATGTGTTTTTGTTTTGATTAGACAAAAACTATCTAAATATTTCTGAAATGTATTTAAATTTTAACCACACAGAATGAGATGTGATTGACATCGTCCCTTCACAGAGCATAAAGGTAATCTTACTTTTCTCTGGGACATATCATAAATCTTCAAATAGAAGTGTGTGTGTGTGTGTGTGTGTGTGTGTGTGTGTGTGTGTGTGTGTTCAGACTTCATGATTTCACTTGGTTTTTGAGCTCTAAGAAAGCACTCTACCACCTGAGCCACAACACCCTGCCAGCTTTGTGCTTGGTTAATTGGAGATAAAAGTCTCACAGACTTTCTTTCTCAGATCCCAGCCTCCTTTTTTTTTGGCCAGTCCTGGGCCTTGGGCTCAGGGCCTGAGCACTGTCCCTGGCTTCCTTTTGCTCAAGGCTAGCACTCTGCCACTTGATGAGCCACAGCGCCACTTCTGGCCGTTTTCTGTATATGTGGTGCTGGGGAATCGAACCCAGGGCCTCATGTATACGAGGCAAGCTCTCTTGCCACTAGGCCATATCCCCAGCCCCAGATCCCAGCCTCTTAAGTACTTAGGACCACAGTTGTGAGCCACCAATACCAGGCTAGTTTTTTTCTTAGATCAGGGAGATATTAAAGAACCATCATCCATGCAATATTTTGCCAAACTCTGTATCATAAGTTATTGCTATTTATTTAATTCTATTAAAGAGCAATACAATCCCAAAGCAACAAAAATGGATTGTTTTTGGTGTACCTCAGGTTTCCTCTGGCATTTATAAGTTTCCCAAGTTTGTGTCTTTCTTGTCTGCTATATGCTGCCCAAACCTCAGTGCATCTATTTGAAAGTCAGTGGACACATTATGAAGATCTAAAGAGGAGAGGCTCTTCTTTTTGGAACCAAGGATCTGAATTGGAAAGGAACACCTAGAAAACCTAGGAACTTAAATATATTAATTGCAGTTAGGTAACTATTTTATAAGGACATATAATGTAACACATTTGAAAAGATATTCAACTAAAAGAGATTCTCAATACCCCTCATCATTCATATTTGTAGTCAAGTAGAAACTTAATTATTGAACTATATGGACTTCTCTATGTCCTTCACTTGATTATAGCTACCAATGGCATAGGAGTTCAGCTCCTGAAGTAGTGCTCTCAGCCTTTGGTGTATAGATTCAAGTTTTATTAAGATGTAGATTCTGAGCCTACCACTGGTAGCTCAAGCCTGTAATCCTAGCTACTTAGGAGGCTGAGATCTGAGGATCACAGTTTGAAGCCAGCCCAAGAAGAAAAGTTTATGAGACTCTTGTCTCCAATAAACTACTTTAAAAAAGCCACAAGTGGCATTCAGCCCAAGTGATTGAACAAAAGAAGCTCAAAGACTGTATTTATAATAAACCACGGATGACTTAAATGCTTCTAGTCTCAGGACCAGCCATGCTGAATAACAAGATTCAATCTATGCCTACTCTATCATTTGTAAGGCACTTTTCAGACCGGATGCTTTAAACAGCAATATTGACAGCTTGGGAGAAAAAAAATAACCGAATTCATGTCATCTCTTTATAAATTCATTTAAGAGCTGGCTGAAATTATAAATTTATGATAATGCTTTAAGAGTGACCATTAACCATGGATTTAATTTCTCATACCTATGTATTGACTACCATTCACAAATTGGCTTCCATGTCTTCCCTCCTGGCCTTTCAGTCTTCTGGAGCCCCTCTTAGCCAATCAAAAGCTTACTTACACATTCACACTCCATTGAGATTCTATCTCCTTGGTAGAGTTTTGCCTGGAAGCTCCATCAAAATGTGATTTCTGTAACCTCTCTGTAATTCAGTTTGATAATAAAAAAATATTAAAAAAAAATCTTGAAAAAATAAAAAAAACAAGAAAAAAAATGTGATTTCCCCTACTTTTAAATCCACAGACGTTTCAAGCAGGCCATTTACAAACAGTGTTCTTTGGACCTCTAGTGGAGACCTTGCCATATACTTACTACCCTTCACTTTTTTCTTATGCCAGTGGCTCATTCTCAAATCTCACAGCATAGTGTGTGTACGTTAAGGAGATATAAAAAAATATGGAGGCCACAAGTCCCTCTCCACACCAATTAAATCAGAATTTCTGGGGAGTCAGATGTTGTTTAATGTCCTCTTGGGGACTCTAATAAGCAGCCACACTTAGAATCACTGTCTCAGATAGGAAAGCTCCCCCAGGGCCTTGTACTAGGTTTTTCTGCAGAAATATTTATAAAGGCATGCTTAATTCTTTTTTTTTTCTTTATTCTGTGTGTGTGTGTGTGTGTGTGTGTGTGTGTGTGTGTACAAATATGGGTGTTGGATTGAACCCAGGCAGGGCCTTGTACAAACTAAGCAGTATTCCACCACTGTGCTATACCCTTAAGCCTTTTCTTTAATTTTGAATTATCTTTTTTTTTTTTTTTTTTTTTTGGCCAGTCATGGGCCTTGGACTCAGGGCCTGAGCACTGTCCCTGGCTTCCTTTTTGCTCAAGGCTAGCACTCTGCCACTTGAGCCACAGCGCCACTTCTGGCCGTTTTTCTGTATATGTGGTGCTGGGGAATTGAACCTAGGGCCTCATGTATACAAGGCAAGCTCTCTTGCCACTAGGCCATATCCCCAGCCCCTTGAATTATCTTTAAGTAGTTTTATGAAGAGGTTTTAATTCAAATATCAGTTTGTGAGTACAATAAATGTTGATCAATGTCACCCCTTCCATCATTCTCCCCCATCTCTCCCAATCTTGCCCATCCCTTCAATTTGCCTCATCCCATTTTCACACATCCCCTCAAATTGCCTTGCTCCATTTGCACACATCTGCATTGGTACAATGCCTGCACTAAGCCACCCTTCCTTTCTCTGTTCGTCTCACCCTCTCACCTTTCTCTCATCCCTCTACTGACAAGTCTTTACTGTGAGCCTTGAACTTGGTAAGTACACACACTCAATTAAACATGAAAGTTTTCCATCTTTCTATTTAAAAAGGAAACTATCCATCAGAACTTTTTTTAAATCCTTCACAACTCATTCTCTAATGCTACTGTCAATAACAAACCAAAACATCTGTGTACCAAGTTGTTGAAACTGATGATTAACCCAGCTTCCATCAAATATTCAGCCTATAAGATTAGGATTTTCCATAAGACTGCATCCAATTTACTTTGCCTGTTTCAGAAAAGCACTTTTCTCCTCTCAAGTTGAATACTACAAATCATTAGTGGAATGTTCAGCAGCAAACATACTGGAAATAATCAGCTGGCATCTAAGGTCGGGCTCACTTCTTTTCTGCTTGTCACACAAAATTAATCACGAGCATCCCGCATGCTGAGTACAGCCTGCTTGAGCATCGCCGGAGGAGGTGTTTCAGTGGTGGGGCAACAGTCGGTGAGCAGCAGGAGAGCCTGCTTGTTTTCAGAAAACACAGCTCTGGGATGCTTCTTTTGCTTCTTTTCTTCCTTCTTTTCAATTTCTAAGGGAGAACCTGGCAACTGCACTCAGGAGATTTTCTTGCCATGGAAACAAGAGAGTGAGGTGTTTTTAAAAGCTAGGAAAGAATGCCATTCTCCTGGCTTTGTTCTTCCTCTGGCCTGGAATCTTCCGTAGCAGACTCAGGCTGAAGGCCAAGTTCCATCTGAACCACTCAGACAATCCTGACAGAGGACTTTCTTCTGGCTGTCCTACAGAGCTCTATCTATTCTCATGTTTCCTCATTACTCACTAATATCTAAAGGTCCACGTTCAGTCAATAAGGAGAGTTCTTTTTTTTTTTTTTTTTTTGCCAGTCCTGGGGCTTGGACTCTGAGCCTGAGCACTGTCCCTGGCTTCTTTTTGCTCAAGGCTAGCACTCTACCACTTCAGCCACAGCGCCACTTCTGGCCATTTTCTGTATATGTGGTGCTGGGGAATTGAACCGAGGGCTTCATGTATACGAGGTAAGCGCTCTTGCCGCTAGGCCATATTCCCAGCCCCAGGAGAGGTCTATTATTCACAAATTTTAAAATAAATTAAGTGATATAAATGTGCCCAACATTGTATAAAACTCCAGCAATTAAAACACATAGTCCCAGTGGCACAATAGAAAAGCAGATCTACAACTGGAAAAACAAGAAATGATCAAATCTAAAATGACTAGGAGGAGAGAGCTCACAAAGATTAAAGAAGAGATAAATCTGGTTGAAAATAGAAAGACCATTCAACAAATAAATAAGACTAAAAGCTGGTTCTTTGAGAAAATAAATAAAATTGACAGACCCCTCGCAAGACTTTCAAAAAAAAGAAGAGACTCATATACATAAAATCAGGGGCTCCACCGAAAAAATTACAACAAATACACACGATATTCAAACAATCATAAGGAACTATTTCCGGAACCTCTACTCACTAAAAAACAATAATTTCACAGAAATGGATCAATTCTTAGAGAAGTATAAACTGCCCAAACTGAACCAAGAAGAAATAAAACAACTAAATAAACCACTAACTTACAGCGAGATACAGGAGGTAATCAAGAGCCTCCCAACAAAGAGAAGCCCAGGCCCAGACGGATTCACCAACAAATTCTATAAAACCTTTAGTGAGGAGCTAATACCAATACTCCTCAAACTCTTCCGCGAAATAGAAACAGAGGGAGAAATTTCACACTCATTCTATGAAGCTAATATTATACTCATCCCCAAACCAGGCAAAGACCCAACAAAAAAAGAGAACTACAGACCAATATCACTAATGAACACAGACGCAAAGCTCCTCAATAAAATATTAGCTAACAGGATCCAGAAACTGATCAAGAAAATCATACATCATGACCAAGTAGGCTTCATCCCACAGACACAAGGATGGTTCAACATCCGTAAATCAATCAATGTAATTCACCACATAAACAGAACTAAAATCAAGAATCACATTTTTATCTCAGTCGATGCACAAAAAGCCTTTGACAAAATACAACATTCATACTTATTAAAAGCTCTGGAGAGGGCTGGGGATATAGCCTAGCGGCAAGAGTGCCTGCCTCGGATACACGAGGCCCTAGGTTCGATTCCCCAGCACCACATATACAGAAAACAGCCAGAAGCGGCGCTGTGGCTCAAGTGGCAGAGTGCTAGCCTTGAGCGGGAAGAAGCCAGGGACAGTGCTCAGGCCCTGAGTCCAAGGCCCAGGACTGGCAAAAAAAAAAAAAAAAAAAAGCTCTGGAGAGAACAGGAATAGATGGAACATTCCTCAAAACAATAAAAGCCATATACAACAGACCAACTGCTAACATCATATTAAATGGAGAGAAACTTAAATCATTCCCCCTAAACTCAGGAACAAGACAAGGATGCCCACTCTCCCCACTTCTTTTCAACATAGTGCTGGAATCCCTAGCCATAGCAATAAGGCAAGAGGAGGACATCAAAGGGATCCACATCGGCAAGGAAGAAATCAAGCTATCCCTATTCGCAGATGACATGATCTTATATCTGAAGGACTCAAAAAACTCAGTCCCCAAACTCCTACACCTAATAAACCATTTTGGCAAAGTAGCAGGCTACAAAATCAATCCACAAAAGTCAGCAGCTTTTCTATACACCAGCAATGTACAAGCAGAAAAGGAAATTATGGAAATAATACCATTTACAGTAGCCAAATAAAGAATAAAGTACCTAGGGGTCAACCTAACCAAAGACGTGAAGGACCTATTTAATGAGAACTATAAAAATCGAAAAAGGGAAATCAAAGAAGACACAAGGAGATGGAAAGACCTCCCATGCTCATGGATAGGCAGAATCAATATAGTGAAAATGGCCATATTGCCCAAATTGTTATACAAATTCAATGCAATCCCCATCAAAATCCCAGCTACATTCTTCACTGAAATAGAGAAAGCAATCCATAAATTCATATGGAACAGCAAAAGACCCAGAATAGCCAAAGAAATTCTAGGCAAAAAAAGCAGTGCAGGAGGTATCACAATACCAGACTTCAAGCTCTACTATAGAGCCTGGTATTGGTATAAAAACAGACCTGAAGACCAATGGAATAGAATTGAAGACCCAGAAATAAAACTGCATTCTTACAGTCAGCTGATATTCGACAAAGGAGCTAAAGACATACAATGGAATAAACAGAGCCTCTTCAACTACTGGTGCTGGGAAAACTGGGCAGCCATATGCAGAAAACTCAAAGTAGACCCTAGCCTATCACCATGCACCAAGATCAACTCAAAATGGATCAAGGACCTCAACATCAGAACTGAATCCTTGAAACTACTGAAGGACAGAGTAGGAAAGATGCTAGAACTTATAGGCACAGGAAGGAACTTCCTGAATAGAGTCCCAGGGGCACAACAGATAGGGGAGAGACTCGACAAATGGGACTACTACAAAATAAAAAGTTTCTGCACAGCTAAGGACATAGCCACCAAAATAGAAAGACAGCCAACCATATGGGAAAGGCTCTTTACCAGCACAGCAGACAAAGGCCTAATATCTGTCATCTACAGAGAACTCAAAAAACTAAGCCCCTCCAAGCCCAGTAAACCAATTATTAAATGGGCAAAGGAACTAAAGAGAGACTTCACAAAAGAAGATATAAAAATGGCAAAGAAACATATGAGGAAATGTTCAACATCCCTGGCAGTAAAGGAAATGCAAATAAAAACAACCCTGAGATACCACCTCACTCCAGTTAGAATGGCCTATACTTTGAACTCAGGCAACAACAAATGCTGGAGGGGGTGTGGGGAAAGAGGAACCCTTCTCCATTGTTGGTGGGAGTGCAAATTAGTACAACCACTTTGGAGAACAGTATGGAGGTTCCTCAAAAAGCTCAACATAGATCTACCTTATGACCAGCCATACCACTCCTAGGCATCTATCCTGAACAACAGGCCTCAAGATATCAAAAAGACATCTGCACTTCCATGTTTATCACTGTACAATTCACAATAGCCAAAATATGGAAACAACCCAGATGCCCCTCCACAGATGAATGGATCCAAAAAATATGGTACCTATACACAATGGAATACTACATAGCAATTAGAAATGGTGAAATATTTGTATTTGCAGGGAAATGGTCAGAACTTGAACAAATAATGTTGTGCAAGACAAGCCTAGAAACATAGAAAACAAAGGGGCATGATCTCCTTGATATATGACTGTTAAGGTGGGGGGAGGGGGAGACAATAGAGGCCAGGTCTGTGAAACCAAAAACTTCTTCTCAAATGGTATTGCCCACAGGTTTGGGTCAGCAACCCTACATTATGTAACTAAAACCAAACAATTACTCAACATATAAAGGTCAAAAATAGACCTCTCAGTGTATCACAATAGCTCAAAAGCTATCTATATATGTTCATATTAGACAAGGATAAGCAAACCCTATTGCCAACATTACATTTAAAGCCCTAGGCGAATTTCCTTTGGCATAGGCCACGTGGCTACTGTATATGTTTTGGTACACTGTGTATTGTATATATTTCTACCTGACCTAGGGAAGGGAAAGAAAAACAGGGTGTAAGATATCACAAGAAATGCACACACTACCCTACTATGTAACTTTTGCACAACACCTTGTCAAAAAAAATTGTTTAATTAATAAATAAATTATAAAAAAAGAAAAGCAGATCTACAAGTAGTATAACAAAATTGTCATAAATTCTGCAGTGGGAATAGTGTATTGTCTACAATTACAGAACCCAGTAACCAGTCTAAGCACACAGTCTTGGTCCTAGAAAAACAGTTCAAGAAAAAAAAAGCATTAGCATTGTAAAGTAACTATTTTAAAGAAAAAAAAATCCAAATAATCTTAGCTATTTAGAAGGGTAAGAACTGAGGATCACAGTTTGAAGCCAGCCTGGGCAGGAAAGCTCATGACACTCTTATTTCCAATCAACCACCAAAAAGCCAGAAGTGGAGCTGTGGTTCAAGTGGTAAAAACACCATCCTTTAGTAGCAAAGCTAAGGGACAGTGCCTAGGATCTAAGTTCAAGTCCTAATACACACACAAAAGAAACGAAAAGGAAAGGGGAAAAAAGAAGTATCAGAGCAGTAATTTCTTATGCTGCATTTTTTGCTTGAGCACTGCACAGGCATTTCTGATACCCTAAAACTTCACACCCTCCCCCCACCAACACTCAGCTCAGAAAACCTCACATCCCAACTCTTACCTTCCCTTTTAAGACAGTAGTCATACACACCTTCCAACTTGGAAGCATCTCATACTCACTGTATTTGGCTATCACAAGCACCAACATCCTGACAGGAAGACAATGGCTGACAAACTCTGATAACACTGAGAAAAGAGTTTAGTTGTAGAAGATGTCTGGGTCTGATTCATCCCTCGATGCTACAGAGATCCTGGGGAAGGATCTGGCTTGAGCACAGGAAGATGATTACAAAGGCCTAGTTTTATTGAATCTCTTTCCTATCCCTGGCCAACCTCAGATTCCTGTGAAGTCAGAATGCCATTCTTCTATCAAAACTGCTATCAATAGAGCACTTTCAAAGTGCTGCAGAGAGAAATACAGATGGGACAAAAGGGTAATTTTCAAATGCCTACTTAAGGTAGTTGCTCTCACCTGAGTTCTGTGACTCTATTGTGATGACTTCATTCAACATTGGGGAAAAACAAGTGTACCATTAATCTTACCCCAGACCAGATTAGAAAATGAATATGTACTTTTAAAAAGGGGAGGCGGGGCAGGAGTTTGGCCTAGTGGTAGAGTGCTTGCCTAGCATGCATCAAGCCCTGGGTTTGATTCCTCGGTACCATGTATACAGAAAAAGCCAGAAGTGGCGCTGTGGCTCAAGTGGTAGTGTGCTATTTTGAGCAAAATAAATAAATAATAATAACAACCTCTACCTCCTTGCTCAGACCCCTTATAAGCCTAGTCCCAAATTCACCCCCTCAGCACAACCTCCAGACCCCTGGGAAGGCCTGTGCCCCTCACTGTTACTCAATAAACAGTCCTCACCTGTTAAAAAAGAAAAAAAAAAGGTGGGGGGGGGGAGGGAGAAGAAGAAGAAAGAAAAAGGACAATGAATCTGGACAGGGGTGAGAGGAGGGATGCAAGAGCCTGTTAGTTAATCAAAGAAAAAAGAAATCTGGCTCCAGAAGGTGAGTTGTTTTGAATCTGGAAGAAGAAATAGCAGCTAAGTGCAGCCAAATGCAGGCTTCGGTGCAGGTAAGGCACAAGGCCATAGCTACATCTAGATATTCCTCAGCACCTCTCTCTATCCTTCTTTCCCTCTCCCACCCTTCTTCTCTCTCTTCTCCTCGCCCCCTCTTTTTTCCTTTATTTTTGTATCATTACTAGGGCTTGAACTCAGGGCCTGGACACTGTCAGTTACCTTGCTTTTTTCAGTCAAGGCTACTGCTGTTCTACCACTCAAGCCATAGCTCCACTTCCAGCTTTTTTCTGGTTAATTTTTCTTCCCTGGTCTAGCTTTGAGCTGCAGTCCTCAGAGCTCAGCCTCCTGAGGAGCTAGGATTATAGGCATGAGGCACAGTGCTTGGCTTCCTGTCTGGACTGTTGGTCTCAGGGAAGGTCACAATCCTGCACATCTATGACTTCTGTGATATTTCTGGATCATTCTCTAACAGTATGTACAATGGCCTTTACTCCAGGGAATTGTAGTTGCTGCTTATTATTCATCCTACTTTCCTGTCAGCTGACAGAGGTTGAAACCATTCTGTTATAGATTTGCCATTCCTGTCCCTATTCTGACTGCGACCTTATCAGGCCTAGGCTTCTGTCAGCTCCTTTTTCACTTAAGCTTCATTTCTAAACCAATGTAAGGCAATTGAGTCATAGACAGAAAATCTTAAAAAGCAGTCATGATTTTAGGGCTGTGAGATGGTTGTCATCTTAATTCAAAATGAGCACCATCTTGTTCTTAGGGCTCTATCCTGTCTGTTATTTCATTCTAAATAAATTGAACTAGACAGTCTTGGCTTATAACTTCTCTGGTATGTGATAGACTCCTTTTATTCATCATCATTACTGTCACCCAAATTTGATATTATGATAGATACTAAGGATTTACTAAGCAACTAAATATAAACATTTCATATGTCTTAGGGGCTTTTGTTCCTGGGCAGATTAAGACCAAGGCAGAAGGAGATGTAAATGACATGCACTATAAATTAGTTTAACTAGTGCTTAGGGGTTTGCAATGTGAGCAGCGAGTGAAGTCGAGGAAGTCACACAAGGGAATAGGGTTGCTGGAGTCTGACCTGCAGGAATGGTTGCTACCCAACAAAATTGGGCTTGGTTCATTGGTTTCAAAATGGCACTGTTAACAATTACAGAACAAACTGATGTCTCCCTTTCTGTCAAATTGATTGCCTGATGGGACCCAAAGTGGGAAATTAAAACAAGTATGTTTTTATGGGGATAGAAATTCAGATGCGGGGCTGGGGATATGGCCTAGTGGCAAGAGTGCTTGCCTCATATACATGAGGCCCTAGGTTCGATTCCCCAGCACCACATATACAGAAAATGGCCAGAAGTGGCGCTGTGGCTCAAGTGGCAGAGTGCTAGCCTTGAGCAAGAAGAAGCCAGGGACAGTGCTCAGGCCCAGAGTCCAAGCCCCAGGACTGGCCAAAAAAAAAAAAAAAAGAAATTCAGATGCATCATGTTCATTCAGAATTAGAAGAAAAAATTCAAACACAGGGTGGATAACGCATTTATTCTGAAAAATAAATAGTAAATGGTAACAAGTGATCATGGGCTTAGAGTTCTAACTAGAGTGCACAGTTTCATAAACTGCTTTATTAAAGATCTGAGTGTGGGCTGAGTGAACGTGTGCCTCTCTCAATCCCAGCATAGAAGACTGAGACTGAAGGATGTCAAACGTGAAGCCAGCCTGGGATATATAGTGAAACCCTGTCTCCAATAAAGAAGAAGTGACGAGGCTGCTATTCTAGGAATTGTTCTCCCAAACTAATCGCCCTGTCTGGAGGGAAATAAGCAAAAGAAGATAATAATAAAACAGAGAGGAATAAATAAAGGAAGGTTGGGGGACTGTCAGAGGTAGTTTTCTAGGACTCCATGGCTCACGCCTGCAATCCTACCTACTCAGGAGACTTAGATCTGAAGATCACAGTTTGAAGCTAGTCACAACAGGAAATCCTGTGAGACTCTTCTCTCTCCAATTAGCCACCAAAAAGCCAGAAGCAGAACTATGGCTCAAGTAGTAGAGTACTAGCCTTGAGCAGAAAAGAAAAGCTCAGAGACAGCATCGAGGCCCCAAGCTCAAACCCAAGGACTGGCACAAAAACAAAAACAAAAACAACAAGGATGTAGTCTTTCTGGGCAGAATGACCTAGAGAAGGGAGTTAATGTGCCAGTTTCCTACAGTGTCCACTAGGAATGAAAACAAGACAGAAAAAGGATGAAATGTGTGTGGACCAGCCCTCTAAAAATGGGTGAAATGAGACACTGAACAGAATGCCCCACAAATCTTGGCATTGGGTGGATTTGATTGTTGTGTTCAAGTGTTTGTGCTAGCTTGGCAGTTTAAACTTACAGCACAACATAAAATGTCTGCATGGACCCGCTTGAAAGAAAGAAGAAGAGGGCACACATGTGCCTCTGGTAGCCAGGCTGCAGGTTGAATGGAGCTGCCATCTCTGGGGTGGGGAGGCCACAGAGGACAACGGTACCAGTGGTGACTCTGAGCCATCATGAGACATTCAGGATCTGTAGAAGTGAGTCACAGGTGCTGCCAAGGTCAAAGAGAAATGCAACCCTCTCATGGAAAAGCTTAGTATAAACAGTGGTGTCAGAAAAGTAGAAGAGGGATTTTTTTTTCTTGGCTTGACTGGGTTAAGGTGTGGATAGCTACAGCCAAAGGCCAAATAATGGCACTGGGTGCAAACACACAAGATCTCAGAGCTCAGAAGGCTGAAGCAGGAGGATCCTGAGTTTTTTAAGACCAGCCTGGGCTACGAGGCAAGACTTGCCTCAAAAACAAAATGAAACAAAACCAAAACAACGTTTTGCAATCTAAAATGCTCCTGAACTTGCACTGATCTTCAGTGGTGTTACCCTTTTCTTTGCTGAAGGAAAAGGAAACCCGTCCTTGCGTCTCAGCCTTCAGGAGCCGGCTGTTCAACGTCTGCTGTAGCCTGTTCTGGGAATCTCGAGGCCGGCCTCCTCTCATTGGACCGGCTTGATGGTTGGTGCCAATAAATTTTTAAATTCTGCTCTCCAGGTGGCAAGGCTGTTCTATTACAAATTGCTGGCTAATTAGGACACGAATGTTCTTTTCTTTTTTTCTCACTGACCTTGCTCGTTCCCCTCTCCTCCAGGCTTCCCAGCCCCAGCAGCTGTCTTTCCCTCCGTGTGTCACAGACTCTTGTGATCTGCCAGGACCTGCACACCAGTTCCAACTCCCATCGTCTGTTCAGTCTGATGTCTCTTACTTCTTGCTACTTTTATGTTGCCTTAATTTGAAACTGGTTGTTTTCTTCTTTTTAACCTTTAATATCTACAAGTGTTTATTCTAAACCGATTCATGACTTTCTTTATATTGCAACTATAAAATGGAATGCCTCACTCTTAACCATTTTCTTTACTCTTATGTGATATTACCCCCTGCACCCTAAAGTTGATCAAATGCATTTAGATGCTCCACTAAACACTTTACTAATCTGTACAGTGAGAAAAGGTGTTATGTGTTTCCATTTGCTCCTCACCATATAGTAGAAAGTTGTGATTTGTCCAAATATTTCTGAGATATGAGTCTGTCTATATTAAAAGATAAAGGAAGCAAAAGTGTGATAGCTAGACATCGTGGCACACCTGCAATTCCAGAGTTCTGAAAGGCTGATGCAGTAGGGTTACAAGTAGGCTGCGTGGAAATGGTGGGAAGGAAGAGAGAGAGAGAGAGAGAGAGAGAGAGAGAGAGAGAGAGAGAGAGAGAGAGAGAGAGAGGAAGGAGGGTAGAAGGGAGGGAGAGAGAGAAAAATAGTGAGGAGGGAGGCAGGAAGGGAAAGAAGGAGGTAGACAGGAAGGAAGAAGGAAAGGAGGGAGGGAGGGAGGGAGAGAGGGAGAGAGGGAGGGAGGGAAGGAGGGAGGAACATTTAAAGTTTTTTCAGCACGCAAATTAATTAAAAATAACCAAGTCAATATTCTCATTGGAATTTTTCCATCATTTATAAGCAACACATGTACTATGACATGGCTAATTACCTTAATTTTCATGTGCCTTTACAATTCTCTTGTTGTGTAGGAGAATTTTGTATACAAGGCTAAGGAAAGGCATAAACAAGGCTTCTCTCTGGTAATCCAAGTAGATCTATTGCAAAGATGTGGCTACCAGCTTCTCACTTTTCCAGGGAAAAAAATCTCAAGAAAAGACAATTTGGAGAGACAATAAATAAATAAAAATGCCATGTACAGAACGGATTGGCTTATTTTGGGAATGGCTGCCCAAATGACCCCGGGACCTCAAAAGGCTCATAACCAACCACCTGTTTAGGAAGAACACAGGCATTTCTGAGTGGCATCAGAGACACTGTGATTGTGTGACCAGTGAGAGGGGAAGGAACGCACCTGTGGCCAGCTAGTTCAACTTGGTTATGCAACCCTAGTGGAGTCTGGCTAAACCAGCATATATTAGACTCATGCATAAAGCCATATGCCTACCATGTACAGATTCTGACCCTGCATTTCATGGGTGCAGCAATGATACATGGGGGACAAATAATGAGCATGTTCTCTTGGGAGCTCTTCTGTCTTCCTGAGTACTTTTTTTCTCTTAGCTTTCTCTGTAATTGTAGTTGGCATTGAAGATGCTACATTCCACCAATGGGGAATTTCATTATTTCCCATGATTTCAACCTTACTGCGCAGTTGATTCCTAAAACTCTACCTGCCCTGACCTTTTCTTCAAGGTCACACTCCAAATGTTTGGTGGACATGGGGTTTGGGGACTCAAGCCCTACAAGCAAACCTCATACCCAACATCTTCTCCTTGGTCGATACTCATCCTTTACTATTAACTGCCAGTTCCCTTTCCCACCAGCCAACAAATCACCAGGGCATCCTCATCTCTTCAACTCTCCTATTTTTGAGAATCATAACTCCTATAAACCCAGCTGGGTTTATAGGAAGGTTTATGTAAGACTTCTTGCTTCTCTTCTATGCTACCTCATTCCCATCGCCACTCAGAGGCCTAAGCAAACAATTCACCTTTATCTGTGTCTGCCACTCCATAGCTAGATTGATGCATTACTTTATCACAGCTCCTAGCATTACAGGTCCCTAAATAAAATCAGTCTCCAGAGCCAGGCACCAGTGCTCACACCTGCAGTCCTAGCTACTCAGACGACCAAGATCTGAGGATTGCGATTCAGGGCTAGCCTAAGAAGGAAAGTATGGGAGACTCTTACCTCCAATTAACTACCAAAAACCCATTAGGTCAATAGGTAAAGCACTAGCCTTGAGCAGAAAAGCTCAGGGACAGTGACCAAGTCAGGAGCTTAAGCCATAGTATTATCACATAAATATTATATACAGACATAGATATAAATAATAAAATTTTATATATGTGTTATATATATAATATGTGTATTGTGTGTATATATATATGTATGTATGTATAATACACTTCTCCAAGAACCAGAGGAAGCAATACTGTGCATTAAGATTTTCACCCAAACCAAAGGAGGTTATTATTTTGTAGTAAACCCCAATTGGGAAGGAACTGGGAGGCCCCTGGAGAGGGGAGGGCTGTCATGGGAAAACAAAAGTTGGCTATTGACACCATGGAAAGCAGAGCCCCTCCTCCTAAATCCTGGCTGAATCACCACCAGCACCCCCTGCTGTTTTGTTGGTGCTTCCAGAATTAACACCTGGCGCACGCAAGTGACATGCGCGCACACACACACACACACACACTCTCATCATTATCATCATCATCATCTTCACCACCACCACCACCACCACCACCACCACCGGGATAATCCAGGCAAAGTATTCTGTGGGGAATTCTGTCCGCACAGAGCTGGGCAGAGGCTTTATTCTACAATTAGGCTCATGGCAAAGTATGTGTATATTACAACAAGCCCTTAAAGAGCTTAAATGTCCAAAACAAGAACAACCAAAACCAGCAAGATTTCTCTAAATAAGGGATATACATCTTTAGTACCTATAAGCAGCCCAGTTACACTGAACCATATCACGGAAAAAAATTTAAATGACATTGAATGAGAGGAAAACCATTTGAACATATCTACTAAACAAGATTTTCTTTCTAGTTTTACTTCATATGAAATTTCCTTATTTTACAATTTTAAAATACATTTATATTTTATATGAGACAAATGACATTTTCCCTTATCTAGCGCATTGAATTCCACATTTGCTGCTAATTTTAAAGTATTTTTTCTGCTATTGCTTATTTCCTTGCCTACTTATTCTTTACCACTGGAACCACATCCTCAGCCTTTTTTTCTTTTAATTCAATATATAAAACAAAAACTACCCCCACTGATAGCAGATGAGATAATACAGTTGTTATTATCATAGGTGAATATCCTTATTTATTTATTTGAACTTCTGCCTTCTCCCAGTTGAATAAATGGCTACACAAACTATGCTAAATGTTTGCTTGTGGTGACAAAATGCATTTTTTTTTTTTTTTTTTTTTTTTTGCCAGTCTTGGGGCTTGGACTCAGGGCCTGAGCACTGTCCCCGGTTTCTTTTTGCTCAAGGCTAGCACTCTGCTACTTGAGCCACAGTGCCACTTCTGGTCGTTTTCTGTATATGTGGTGCTGGGGAATTGAACCCAGGGCTTCATGTATACGAGGCAAACACTCTTGCCACAAGGTCATATCCCCAGCCCCAAAATGCAATTTTTATAAGGTGGAAAAAAGGCATATGAACAGCATTAAAGAAATACCAACTGTGGCTACACACAAGAAAAAAAGCAAATATATGTGTTTTCTGAGAAAGCAATACCAAAATCCATCTTTCCAAGAATATCTCACTTTAATTATGATTACTATCAAATGGTTTTTTTTATCTGAAATGTCAGCTTCAGGTATGATTTGAGAGTTTTTAACTAAATGATAGCAAAATGCTACCTTATTGTAGTTTGGCAATATCAAACAATAAAAGGTTAGAGTTTGGGATTCCATGTAGATATGACATTATAGAAGTAGAATTACCAGTCATCTATAACACCAGACTCTTATCTGTCATCTCAACTAGCATTAGCATCTCATTTCCTCAAGGTCACTTTAAGGTCAGCAGACATAATTACATGTCATCACAGAAAGGCTAGGAAAAATAACCAAATTGGTAGAGAGAAAAAGAAAACCACCAATCCCATCATGTAATACAAGGGTCACATAGCCTTATAATTACTGAACAAATAATAAATGAATGTTTAATAGGTAGCTATCATCAAATAAATGCAAATGATTATTCACACATCCAGGGAACACCCAGCACAGTGAAAGACCTGCTTAAATGTGAATCACCCTTATAATATAATTGCCTAGCATTCATGAGACCCTGGGACAATTCACACCATGGCTGAATAAATAAATAAACATTAAATAAACACTAAAGTAATAAATTCTAAGGTTCCATGTTGGACTATGCAGAATTCTGTAACTGTTCATTTCTGCAATTTATAAAGTACATAGTACTCTAACTAAAATATTCCTTTTCTGGGTGTTATAAAAGGACAAGAAAATATATTACATGAGTATATGAGGGAGCCAGGCTATGGTGGCTCACGTCTATAATCCTATCTACTCAGCAGGCTGAGATCTGAGGATCAAGGTTTAAAGCCATTGAGGCAGAAAATTCCATGCAACTCTTATCTCCAATTAACCACCAGAAAATTGGAAGTGGTGCTGTGGCTCAAATTGGTAGAGAGCTAGCCTTGAGCAAAAGAGCTGAGGGCACCAGGCCCTGAGTTCAAAACCCATGACAGACAGAGACAGACAGACAGATAGATAATTATAAACAAACACATTAAAAAAAACTGTATTAAGAGAAAATATGAGCTGGGAACTGGTGGCTCACACTCAAAAGGCTGAGATCTGAAGACTGGATTATGAAGACAGTCCAGGCAGGAGAAAATCCATGAGATCATTATGTCTAAATAACCCCTACTGAAAATAATAAATAAATAAACAAACAAACCAGAAGTGGAGTTGTGGCTCAAGTGGTTGGTAGAGCATCAGCCTTGAGTAAAAATCTAAAGAACAGCATCCAGGTCCTAAGTTCAAGCCCCAGTACCAACACACACACACACAAAAAATCACATCAGTCATTGATCAATTTGAGACAACTTTATATCAAATTTTCTAAAAAGCATGTAAATATTACTTTTGTTCTAAAATATAAGTATTTGAGCTACAGGTTTAGCTACCTGTGAGGGTCTCCCCTCAACCCTTGGCTTGGCGTGCAGGGAGTCCCTCTTAGCTCCTAACCTACGTACATTTTTTTAAAAGAAATTGCCATATCTTCTGGGGCAGAGAAACCTATTTGAATGTTTGGAAATTCCATCATCGTATCCAAACTAATAATCTTATTTTAGATAAAAATCTAAAATCTATAGGGCATGACATTGCTTTCAGAATAATTTATTACACAAACTTCTATGGTAACATCAATAATGAATCAATAAAGAGGACACACGCGCTTCCCTTGACCTTTTTGCTCAAAGCTAGTGCTCTGCCACTTTAGCCATAGCTCCACTTCTGGCTTTTTTCCGTAGTTAGACATAAAGAGTCTCCCGGTCTTTCCTGACACTGCTGGCTTCAAAACTCTATCCTCAGATCTCAGTCTCCTGAGTAGCTAGGATTGGAACAGGAGTGAACCACCAGCACCCAGCATCAGCAATTTATTTTTTTAAAAATCCTAACAAGAAGGTCTAAGAATATAGGTCAGTGTTACAATATTTGCCTAGCATGTACAAGGCCCTGGGTACAATCCCCAGCACTAAAAAAAATTACATAGATGACAGACAGATAGAGATAGGTGTGCATGTGTGTGTGTGTGTGTGTCCAATAAGTGTCCTACCTAAAAATTAGAATAAAACAAATATATGAAGTGTATACATGCCATTTCCCCCCAATTCTTGACACTGTTATACAGGCAGAGTAGGAAATGCCTCTCCTTTATCTTTCCGAAGCGAAAAGCCAGGAACACTGCAAAGGCAAACACTTCCACCCTGCTTTGAACAAATTATAACTAAAGTTTTGTTTGTTTTGTTTTTTGCCAGTCCTGGGGCTTGAACTCAAGTCCTGAGCACTGTCCCTGGCTTCTTTTTGCTCAAGGCTAGCACTCTACCATTTGGGCCACAGCGCCACTTCCGGCTTTTTTCTATATATGTGGTGCTGAGGAATTGAACCCACGGCTTCATATATATGAGGCGAGCACTTTACCACTAGGCCATATTCCCAGCCCACAAGTTATAACTAAAGTTTAGGGAAAATAATGATCTTTTAAGATGATCAATGGGAAAAGCAATGATGAGGAACTTCACTGTTCCATTGGAAGGTAGCAAGTGATTGTGCGAATTGTTCTTTCAGTGGCCCAGACAGCACTGTCCTTGTAAGGATACCTTCCCAAACTACACACAGCTTGTTGTGGGTGCTCCAGAACTACTTCCACAAATCAATGTAGGAGCCACTCAGTCATGGAGCCCTCCTACCCACACAGAGGATAAAGTGCAGGTTCCCACACAGGCCAGCAAATACCCGACTCCCTCTCCCCACCCCCACCCCCATGCCATGGGCCAATCACCTCTACAGATCTTTTAACTACTGGAAAGAGGTTCCTGCAGTGTAAATACATGATAGACTAGTGACCTTCCAAATTAGAACAAGCAACATGAACTCACTAACAAATTCACCCTTATGTTGAAGAGGCGAGATTAAGAATATCAGCCATTTGACCAAAAAAAAAAGTTCAAATGCAGAGGGAATACCAAAGTATAACATTTCATTTGGGGAGGTAAGTTTGTGCTGGGCTACTGGGGACTTAGGCTCTGACCCTGAGCACTTTTGCTCAAGTCTAGTGCCCTCACTTCAGCCACAACTCCACTTTCAGCTTTTTTAGGCGGTTAATTGGAGACAAAAGTCTCACAAACTTCCCAGGCTGGCTTCAAACTGTGATCCTCAGATCTCAGCCTCCTGAATAGGTAGGATTATAGGTGTGAACCATCAGTAGCCTGCTAAAGCTTCCTTCTTTGGTGTTCCATAGCACTAAGACTGAGAACTCACACCAGAGTATCAAATAATTTCAGTCAGCAACTACATAGAAGTCAACCAAGCACAATCAAAATGGCTTTTAGATGCATAGGCAAATCTTCATTTCCAAAATAAGTTTTGAAAATCCTTCCCCCACCCCCTCTCTCTTCTTCCTTCTTTCTAGCCTTCCTTTCCTCCTTTCCCCCTCTTCATCCTTTTGTGATTATGGAGATTCTCACACTTGATAGGCAAATGTTCTACTAATCTGAAAATCTATCAGTTAAGCCATGACCCTAGTCCTTTTGCTTTTAGTTTAGTTTTCACATAAAGTCATGTGCTAACTTTTCCCAGGCTACCCTGCACTATAAACCCCGTCCTCCACCTCCTGAGTAGCTGGAATTACAGACGTACACCATTGTACCTGGTTCCTATGTCTTTCGTTCTCAATCTTATTTCCATTGTGTAAAAAATTGCTGTATTCCTATAGCACAGGCAGTAAGGAATTTGCAGAATAGTCATTTTAACTTGGGATAACACCCAGATCATATTACTTATCAGATTTGTGGATTCAATCAGGAATTTTTTTAACCCTATATAAGGAGGCAATATTGCTCTCTCCTCACCTTTAGTCTTTTAATAATATAGTATCCACTTATCAGATTACTGTCAAGATTCATTTGAAAAATCAATGCAGACCTCAGCACAGTGATAGCATGCATATTTACCAAGCACTCAATGTATAATTAACAACAACAATAATAATGAAAAATACCACACTCCAATGGAGTGAACTATTTTTCTTAATTAAAACATTTTAATCATTAAACTATTAAGTTCACTGAACAAAAGGTAATTTATTCCAACAAGTTTGATTGTGATGCGTTTCACCAGAAAAACATAGAGGACCTCCATTTTCTTTTCATTGTATTTGCAGTGGGTACCCCTCACACAGACGTGACGTTGACAAGAATCTCTTCTCACACTTAAACGGTTATTGCGTAGTCACTCTGACACATAAAGGTGTGTCAGTACAATATCCACTATGGGAAAATGTCTTAGTAATGAATGCAGTTGGGTTTGCTGCATTTAACAGCATTCTTTTGTGATGTCTCACTTTCGTCAGTTACTCTTGGAGGTTAAGAATAAAGGATAGGGGCTGGGGATATGGCCTAGTGGCAAGAGTGCCTGCCTCATATACATGAGGCCCTGGGTTCGATTCCCCAGCACCACAAATACAGAAAATGGCCAGAAGTGGCGCTGTGGCTCAAGCGGCAGAGTGCTAGCCTTGAGCAAAAAGAAGCCAGGGACAGTGCTCAGGCCCTGAGTCCAAGCCCCAGGACTGGCAAAAAAAAAAAAAAAAAAGAATAAAGGATAAGCCAGGTGCCAGTAGCTCATGCCTGTAATCTAATCTACTCAGTAATTTGAGAGCCAGACAATCATGGTTCAAATCCAACCTGGCAGAAAAGTGCATTAGGCTCCATCTCTAAATTAACCAGCAAAATCCAAGCTAGAGGCATGATTCAAATGGTAGAGCTCCAGACCAGCAAACAAGTTAAACAAGTATGAAGACCTGATTTTAAACGCTAATCACTGGTGAAAAACAAAAGGAAAGCAAAACAAAATAGTGACAAAGATACTGCTTACTAGCACTTGGTAAAGAGTGTTAGAATGGTTTGCAATTTATTTTGAATTTCTTCAAACTCTCACTACCATCACAGACCCTAATACTTAGCTCTGGCTGTATAGTGTGATTACTAAAACATTACTTACTTCCATGAAAGAGTATTTATGAAAGAGGCAGTGGGCATCACTGCTCCTTATTCAGTGAGCAAAAAGCAAAAGATGTGCACAGGTAAAATAAGGCATCATAAATTACTCTGCCTTCAAGACAAGATGACAAAGATGGTAAAAATCTAAGGTCAGACCAGAAAGTACCAAGAGATGGAAAAGAATGAAAATAACAATAGTGTGCACAAAGCGGGCTAATTTAGCAATGGTTATAATAACAATATAATAAGATAGGAACTATTATAATATCCAAAGAAAAAAACCATTTCTTAGTTGGTATCCAGTCCTATCATCCTGTATTTTCCACACCAGCAATGCTCAAAGTAAAAGCAATAGGCTGATGATTTGCATGATTTCAAAAGGAATTCCTGTTAGAGTGGGATACTTATTAATTTGTAGGTATATTTATCAAATCTACTATTGATTGCAGAATTATTCACAAGCTCAAAGGTGAGGAAAGCTTAAAGTGACTTGGAATCATACAGCTAAGGTTTGTCCCATTGAAATCCTTTTCTTCAAATTCAAGCACTATTGCTTGAGCAAACTTGAAAACTCAGCTCAGCATTACTGCAAGTAGAATTTATATTTTTAATTTATTGTTGCTTTTTTTCTTTTTTTAATCTTTGTTCTTATGTGTTTTTTCTTTTGTTGTTGTTGTTGTTTTTGCCACTCTTGGAGCTTGAACTCAGGGCCTGAGTGTTGTCTCTGAGCTTTTTTCACTTAGCCATAGCTCCATTTCCAGCTTTTTGGGGGTTGTTCATTGGTGATAAGAATCTTGTGGGGTTTCTTGCAACAGCTGGCTTCGAACTTAGATCCTCAAATCTCAGCCCCCTGAGTAGCTAGAATTACAAGTGTGAGCCACTGGCTTAGAATTTATCATTGTAACAAAATCATCCTGATCTTTTATTATTTGCAGACTCATATAGAGTTTATTTCTAGCAGTACACAACACAATGCTTCTATTATTATTGAAAATATCAATAGTTTTTCTCTGGGATGCTTATTACTCTTTTTTCCTGGAGAGAAATATCTACTCAAATTATAGATCCCATGAAGATTTCAGTGATCTACTTTCAGCCGGGATATGCCACAACATCTAATATCATGTGACACACCCAATAAAACATTATCACTTGTTATATGCAGAAGGCATACATTATCAGGAAGCTCCTAAATTAAATTAGCAAAACAGGCTGCTTCTTAGAAACTGAAGCTCATAAGTAAATGTTAGAAATCAAGGTCTTTATCTTAATGAATCTAAACACCAAGGAGGGTGTAGTAGATGATAGTTGCAGCTGAGTTACTAGAGCAACATAAGGAAAAAGCAATCTAATGGCTAGATTTCATCCTCTTAAATTTTTGTCTTTATATTGTATATGTACATGTGTGTGTAAAACAAAATCACATTTAACATCTTCCACTTTAAAAAAAAACTGGTTCTCAGAGAGAAGAAATATTAGTGAATTTCAAAGCAAAAGAATTTTGTAATATTTACTTGTCTCCAATTTATAAGAATTTTTTTCTGTCTGAATATAGTCTTATTTGGTAGCAATTCCTACTTCCTCCTATCAAGTGAAAGGAAATTGAATTGGTAAGTTTATTTGTTGTGAGGAATTCTGCTGGTGTCCAAGGAGATTATTGATACTAATAAGAACCAGAACAGAAGACAAACAGGAAAGAAATAAAGTTTTGTACATATTTATAATTTCCCCACATGCTCTAAACCATGACAAGGCAAACAAATAACAGATTTAAAGAGTCATGGCTATTGCTATATGGAGTCACATGTTTCTCGTGTGTGTGTGTGTGTGTGTGTGTGTGTGTGTGTGTGTGTGTGTGTGTGTGTGTGTACAGTCCTGGGGCTTAACCTCATGGCCTGGGACTGTGAATTTTTGTGCTCAAGGTTAGGGTTTCATGACTTTGAGCTACAGCTCCACTTTCAGCTTTGTGGTAGTTAATTAGAGATAAGAGTGTCATAGACTTTCTTGTCCAGGGTGGCTGGAACCGTGATCCTCAGAACTCAGCCTCCTGAGTAGCCAGGATTACAGGCATGAGCCACCATCGCTTGGCACAATTCTCTTTTTAATTTTATTTTTATTATCTCTAAGTAGTTGCGAGGTTACCATTCAACATGTCCATTTACTAATACAATGCATCTTGGTAAACATCACCACTTCCATCTTCCTGCCCCATCCCTGCCAACTCCCCCCAGTCCCTCAAGCCTCCTAGCATCCTAGGCTATACATTGGATATTAGGACTACATTTCCCCTCCCCCTTTCCTCAACTTTAGCAAGAAGGAGGATGAAGTTTAAAACACTTCAGAAGAGAGAGGATGAAGAAGAACAGTTAATAGAACAACTACTGTGAATATCACATGTTACAACGAAGTTTCTTGACAGAGAGCTAAAATTGTAGAAGTAGGATAATTTTTTTAATACTGGTTTAATTTATTATGGCTAAACCATAGGAAGGTACCTGTTTACTTTATTGTTATTCTTCCATTCAGTGTTTATGGATTTTTGAATTCCAATATCTGTTTAGACTAAGAAGGAACATTTAGAGCAAACATGACAAAATACAGAAGGGCAAGGAAGAGAGCTGCTTAGGAAGACATTATAGATCAACTACTTTCACAATGATTTCCCTATTTGGGGGAATATGATCCATTGGTACTAGATGGGGGATTAGATTAGAAGAGTGACATGAATATCTGTGAATATAACTACAAAAGCATCACAAGAGATACAGGGAGGGAGTTTAGAACCTTCTAGCCTTCAGTGGGAGAAATGGCCTAAAATATACCAGTAGCTGAATAGTAGGGAAAAAAGAGTCTATCAACTCTCCAGCATTCTCTACATCATTCTTAACTCTCTAATTCCTCACTGCGGAAACTGAGAAGTTTAAGCAATATAATGCAATTGTAGGGTTCATACATAAGGCCAAGGTAGAAAAGAAAATAGTTTCTATTTCATGTCATTGCCCCTTTCCCTTAGGACTTGAAAGGAAGCAAATGCTAACTGGGAGAGCCAAGGAAAATATATACCACATCTAAAAAAAAGTAGACATTCTTTTTCCTAAGATTACCTAGCTTCATACTGGCTGTCCAACTTGCAAGGAAATGATTGCAAACTTGAGCATAAATAAGAAAGAGATGGGAGCCAGTTGAAAATACTCTGTTCTGATACATATATAAAATGTAGGACGTGGGTTGCCCAAAGAACTGAATTCTCCTAACAGGCAATCAAGGTAATTCTGATATTTGTGGTCAGCAGAATGCACTTTGAAAAACAAAACTTTCATCAGGATACCGTAGAATAAAATATCTAGGACTAATATATAAATTGGTATCATAAAAAAGAGTAGGTATAGATGCCTGTAATCCTAGCTACTCAGAAAGCTGAGATCTGAGGATGGAGGTTGGAAGCCAGCTGGGGCAGGAAAGTCCGTGAGATTCTTATCTCCAATAAGCTACTCAGCAAAAGCTGGAAGCGGCACTGTGGATCAAGTTGCCAGCCTTGAAAAAAAGATCTCAATTACGGTGCCCAGGCCCTGAGTTCAAGCCCCGGGTTAGTGCAAAAAGAAAAGAAAAGAAAGTAGATAACAGAAGAAAGACCGGGAAAGTTATAGAAACAGAAATTAGAAAAATCACAGAATATAGGTTGGAAGGGATTTTTTTTCCATCCAATAAAAGTTTCCATCATCCTTGACAGATGGTCATTTTAAATACCTTTAGTGATGGAGAATTGCTGGCTTCAGGCAATGCAGCTATTTTGGGTTATAAATTGATGGGGTTTTTTTGTTGTTGTTGTTTTAAAGGGAAAATGGTAAGTTATTTGGAAATCTGAAGAAATGGGGATATAATTAGATGACTTATGCATGAAAGTCTTTCCAGGCTTTCTTTTTTTTCCCCAAATTTTTATTATCAAACTGATGTACAGAGAGGTTACAGTTTTTCCAGGCTTTCTTGAGGTACCAACTTTAAATCCAAAACCAATTTGACAACAGGACTATTAGTTCATCTAAATGTTATATCCACAGCCTGATTCCACACAAAAGGCCAAACTCCTCTGTAGCTGTTGTAAAAACAAATTGGTTTCTCACTAATGTTTCTTTCTCCTTTTTGTTTCTTTGCCAGTTATGGGATTTGAACTCAGGGATCTACCACATTGAGCCACAGCCCCACTTCCATTTTTCTGGCAGATAATTGGAGATAAGAGTCTCATGGTCTTTCCTGCCTGGGCTGGCTTTGAACCAAGATCTTCAGATCTCAGCCTCCTGACTAGCTTGGATTACAGGTGTGAGTCACCAGCACTCAGCTCACTAATATTTCTGAGGTCCAACATGTCAATCACACATTTGGTGATGTCTACATTCTCTCTTTAGACAGTGGCAAAAGATAGCAATATATAAATAAATGTATATACATGTGCCTATTGTGTATATGTACATATATAGGTACATATACAAGTAAAGATGTATATATTAGGCACATATACAAGTAAATATGTGTGTAATCTTATGGTTGAAATGTATTATGTATTAAATATAAATCTATGTATTATACCTTATAAAAATAATTAACAATACTCATGAACATTTTAATAGCCCATATCAAAGTACCTTAAATGAACATCAAGTAACCTACAATGATATTTTATCCCATTATTCTGCTGTGAATAATTATGCTTCTATTTTATTTTATTTTATTCATATGGTTATTTGGTCAAATAATGAAAATAGTTACAAAGCCACTGTTTGTTTACTTGTTTTAGAAGCACAAAACCTCAAGGTTTCAGATGATTGTCATGTATTCCACCTTTATTTGCATATATTATCTCCCAGCATAAACCCACATGCATATTGATTATTGGCATGAAATTGGAACGTATATGGAGATGCTCAATAATATGGACCTGAACAGTTCGAATCCAATCTTTCAATATACTGTGTGGAATAAGAAGATTTATGGAGCTGTCTGGGATTTCAACCAAGCTTGAAACTCTCTCTCTCTCTACAACCCATGTTAGAAGTTTTTTTTTTTTTTGTTTTCTTTTTTTTTTTAGTCTGTCATGGGCCTTGAACTCAGGGCCTAGCCACTTCCCTGACCTTTTCACTCAAAGCTAGCACTCTACCACTTGAGCCACACATCCACTTTGGGTTTCATGATGGTTAATTGGGAGATAAGAGTCTCGCGGGCTTTCCTCCCCTGGCTGGTTTTGAATCATTGACCCTCAGATCTCACCCTTGAAAAGCTAGGATTACAGGCGTGAGTCACTGGAGTGCCCAGCTAGAAGCTACCAATGCTTTTTAGTTGCTACATTTCCAAGGCTCCCAATGCTTCCTTCAGTCTAAAATTCTAGTGGAGAACTACAGTAGCCAGCATTTCCTCTACTCCTCTGAACCACAATTAGAACATCATCCTGTATGGTGGGCAATATTTATTTGTATGAAATCATTGGGCCTTGGGGAAACTGTTTTTTGAAATATAAGCAACTTTACTTTTGCTTGGACATAACAGAGTCTCCAGTAATCAACAAATGTCTCTCACATGGAAGGTATCCTTGTGTTCAAGACTGGGGAAGAAAATAACAGCCACTGACTTCTGGGAGCTGGCCTTGTATTCTCCTATTGAATACAAACGCATCAACACCACACAAGGCCACTGTGTGACCATGTGGCGCAATGCAGGAACAGTGCCACTCAGTTATCTGTCTGAATGCAGACAAAACATAGACATTGTCTAAAGCAAAAAAATACCAAACATCCCCTCTTTTACTAAATGACAATTTGCTGCTTCTCTGCCAATCACAGCTTTTAAACTTGGCTGTCAGAGAGTACCCTAGGCCCCATCTTTTTTTGTTGTTGTTTATTAATTGAACACAAATTTTTTTACAAGGTGTTGTGCAAAAAGGGTACAGTTACATAGTTGGGCAGTGTGTACAATTCTTGTGATATCTTACGTCCTGTTTTTCTATCCCTTCTCTAGGTCAGGTAGACATATATACAATATACAATGTATCAAGAACATATATAGTATTCACAGACTTGGTCTCTACTGTCTCTCCATCTCCCTTTGTTAATAGTCATATATCAGGGAGATCATGCCCCTTTGTTTTCTGTGTCCTAGGCCCCATCTTGGACTCTTGCTCCAATCACTTCACCAAGACCTATATGCTAGAAGACCTCTCTACATAAGACCCACCATGGCCGCCATGTTTATGTCCTCCCTTACTATAGTGAATCATAAACCCAACGTATTCAACCACAATTGTGTTGCTGGAAGTTGTTGACAGGAAGCCATGGACAAGCTCCTTTTCTGAAACTAAAAGAGACAAGAAAGGCTGAAATAATTTCTATCCCAAAGATACTTCCCAAAATTCTGATACAAACAGACCCATCTATGAGTCTATATTCTCATAGTGTTGGTCTTCTGGCAAAAAAAAAAAGAGGCCCTTCCTTCCCTTCCTTCCATTCTTTCTCTAGGAAAAACTACACTGTGAGACATAGTGCAAACAGGTGATTATGGCCCATCTGTTACACCATGACTAAAGGCAAAGACGTGTTTCCAAGGAATACAATTGAGTGTAGCAGGTCCTCACCTAGGCCACTGTGAGCCTAGTGGTCTATTGTCCTAAGTGCACAAGCAGAATTAATACTGCGAAGGATTCACTGATGAAAATGCAGAAAACTGCATGGAAATGATGTGGCATTGACTCATCTCTAAATTCTTTCTTTTCTCAGACTTTAAATTTATTGGGGAGAGTTAGTTATCTCTTGATTGTTATTTTCCCATCAAAGCACAATTGAATGATCTAGTTTTTATACATGAAAACTAAGTGAAACTGATACAAAACAAAACAGAACAAAAAGACAGAATACATTTGTGTAAATCTTAGTAATTTGGGTGAAATAAGTTTCAAATTATAGAATACTATTTTTGGTGGCCTTTAGCTTTTGACATCTTGAAAAATGGCTGCTAGCCTTTAAGTCTCTCTCTCTCTCTCTCTCTGTATATATATATATGTATATATATATATATACATATATATATATATACATATATATATATATATATGGGGGCAGTTCTGGGGCTTGGACTCAGGGCCCTAAGCACTGTCCCTGGCATCTTTTGATCAAGGCTAGCACTCTACCTCTTGATCCACAGTGCCACTTCTGGATTTTTCTGTCTATGTGGTGTTGAAGAATCGAACCCAGGGCTTCATGCATGCAAGGCAAGCAATCTACTGCTAGGCCATATTCCTGGCCCAAGTATCAATATTATATTCCATCAGTTCTATTTTTCTTGAAGGTAGGAGCAGACTTTCCTTTTAAATTGATTATTTTGGGGCTGGGAATACGGCCTAGTGGCAAGAGTGCTCGCCTCATATACATGAAGCCCTGGGTTTGATTCCCCAGCACTACATATACAGTCCAAGGCCCAGGACTGCCCCCCCCCAAAATTGATTTTTAAATAAACAACACCCACATAAGAAAACAGCAACAATGCTAAGAAGTTGTTATAGTTTACATATTGCTTAAAGAATAGTATACTGGTTGTATGTGTGTATGTGTGCGTGTATGTGTGTGTGTTTGTGTCCTGGGCCTTTAACTCAGATCCTGGGTGCTGTCCCTTAGTTGTTTGTTTGGGTTTTTGTTTTTTTTTGCACAAAGCTACTACTCTACCATATGAGCCTTGGCTCTACTTCTGGCCTTTTGGTGGTTAGTTGGAAATAACAGCCCCAAAGACTTTCTTGCCTGAGCCAGCATTGAATTGCAATCCTCAGATCTCAGCCTCCTGAGTAGCTAGGATTATAGGTGTGAGCCACTGGCATCAAATTATATTTGTTATTTCTAATGCTTACAAAATATCAAAAGCATATATAACCGTGCCCTTTTCACAGATATGTATGTGGTCATGATGTGCTCTGGCTATAACTGACATTTGAACTCACTTACATCTGACTTAATATGCCAAGGGAGTATGTGTTGTCCATCGTGCAATTAACATTCTTTCAAGAGACATTCCTTTTAGGTGAAACTATGTTTAACACTTAATATTTCAAAGCATTATAGCAGCTCATTTAATACATATTTCTGAATGCATGTACAAGCACACACACATTCAGAACTACAGAGTTGGCAAATAACTTTCAAAAAGGATATACTTCTTTTAAAAATGTTTTAAAATATTGCTTATTAATATTATATAGAGTGATTCTCTTGTCATTACGTCCCTTAGTACTTTGAGATGCATATGGTCAATTGTCATTCAATGTTTAAGTTTTCTTGGAGATACATTTTTTATCTTGGAGATACATTTTATACCTTTTACAGTTTTGGGCATATTGTTTTGAAGGTGTCCCAGGGACCTCAGAAAGCAAGTAGAAGATCTTAAAATAATAATATAAATTAAAACAAAATGCCTCCTCTGTGTGAGTGCATGTGTGTCTGTGTATGTATGTTTCTCTGCATTCTTTTTTTTTAATGTTGATCAATTAGCTAATGCTCTATAAAAATGTCCTTGAGTGTTGGGAGATTAAGTACAAAAGAACATTCTACCAATGCTTCTGTGTGCCCTGAATTGTCCATCTGCTGTTTATCAGACTGCAACATCTATCTTCATCCAGCATTTAAAATTGTCATATGTGGATATGCTTCTTGTTGGTGTTTTTTTAATCAAACAACATGACACCACACAATTACACTACTCTCTTATTTACTGGTGTAAGAATTCTTTAAGCAACAGAGATTTCAACTTGTTTACTTTTTTTTTTTTTTACATCAGGAGACATTTAGTAGAGCCTAGATCTACAATTTTGAAGCACAATGTAAATTCAGAATGAAAGACATTCATTGGTTTATAATCATTCTTTTCTTTTCATAATCTGTTCATAAGAAATCCAAGGCCATCTAACAGGAGAAACCATTTACACAGGCATGAGATCTAATATTCCATCCATAGTATTGCTCATGGGCATAGATGGAATTTAGGACCAGGTCTTTCATAAAGCATCTCTTTCGGAGGTGGGGCTGGCGGCAACAGTTTACCAGGAGTCAGGCCATAAAGAAAGAAGTGCTGTCACTGGGTGGGGCTGAATAGTTTACATGCTCTTCCAGTCTTACTGGCTGCTATGATTTCCTTGATAATCAAGGCTATGGGGATGTATGCGGGAGGAAGAAATCCTACAAGACTGAGTTGTAGGACCACCCTCCTCAGCCCACTGTATCATCAGTGGTGTATTTTAATCATTAAAACAGTTCATGTCTGGGGAAAACGACAGAGGAGCTAAGCAAATCAAAGCAGCAGCATGCCAGACAGCCTATTCCTCCCCGTCTTTTCTCCTTAGGAAAAAGACATAGAGCGTGGAAGCCAAAGGTATTCTACGTATCCAGCCCTCTCAGGACCATCACTGACCAAATGCATGTGGCCAAAAAGCTGCCTGTGCTTTACAAATCTCTCTTGATTCACACTCTGCTTCTAAAAGCACCGGCTTCTGAAATTCAAAGGACTCTCTTTGTACCCAGTCAATACCCGAAGCATCCATCCATCCACAGCTGCAAGCCTCTTCCACATGCCCAACACACCCCTGCTCGCTTCTCTCCCTGGATCCATTACAACCATGCTTCCTTCCTTCCCCATGTTCTCAGCAAGCTGGAGTTGGCACCTGCCTCTTTAAAAAGCATGCTCCACGATTGCCACCGCCTTTCTGGAAGCCCGAGCTCACAGGCAGGCAGGCAGGCACGCACGCGCGGGCACACACACACACGTTTGAGATGCATGCATTCCTCATGCTGGCGATGTTAATGTTACCTTCTTGGGTCTTTTTCTTCTCTGACTACCGCCGTTGAACTTCTCTCCGCTGTCGCTTTTGGGGGCTGCATCTTCGTTCATCATTTTGAACAGTTTGGGAAGCAAATAGCTGTGCCATCAAACCCAGCCCGCCTTCTACAGCCCACTGGCGAGTGTGTATGTACTTACTGGAGGAAAGCAGGAGGAGGAGGAGAAGGAGGAGGAGGAGAGGAGGGGTGGGGAAGGGGCACGCACAGGGAGGGTGAGGACAGAGGCGTTGCCATAGCAGCAGCTGCCACAACTGTTTATCTGACTGCATTGTTAAATCTGATTCAACCAATTACCATCAGGGGCCAGCGACAATGAAGACAGCCATGCAAAAAGAGAATGGCAGGGACAGGAGTGCAAGGGCCACTCTGCTGGGTGGATTTTCCACACACCCTGGTTTCTAGCCCCTCACAGCCCTCCCGCACAAGAGAAAAACCTAATATTCCTTCTCTTCCCTTGAGGTACTTCATGGCTCAGACACAGTGCATAGCGAGTGCATAGCGAGCCAGCCGTGGCATTCTTGAAGGTGTCTCTGAAGGAGAAGAGGTACAAGTGAGCTGGTCAAGCTGAGGATCCAGCTCTGCTCTGCAAATCCTCAAGTGAATACAACACTGATGCTATTTGCTTGCTTTGACTGTTACCCAAATCTTTGAAAAGACTGTTCGAGGATGGCTTGTCATAAAGCCTTCAGAGCAGCTCTCGCAGCAAGCAGGGAACAGAGAGCTGTCACTCCCTCCTCTGGAGCCTCCTCCTTCCCTGGAAAGCTCCAGCATTACGCATGTTGCGTGGTTCCTTAGCAGCAGTGTATATCAAGGTCTGATCAATGCATAAAACTCTATGGGTAATATAGACATAAGAAAGTCACAGACGCTAAGCCGGCTGATATCTAACTTACTCTGGAGCCCTGACTGAACTTAAGATCCTCCTGCCTCAACTCTCCAAGTACTAGGATTAAAGGCATGCCCCATCACCCTTGGATTAGAATTATTGTTAATAAGAAAGGAAAATAGGGCTTGTTTAAGAAGAAACCCAGTTTCGCCCTAGATCAAGGTGGCCATTTTGGGATATTTAAACAGTAAACAGTGGATGAAGCTAGAGTTCAATATGTTTTATTCAAATGCACATATATACATACTGAACATTATCCCTATTCCTAGAATACAAACTCAAAGAATAATACTCAGAATAGTCAGGAGTAGAAATAGAGGAAGGCTTAAATTAGATAATGTGTGTGGGTATACTTTGAAAATTGAGGATGCCTTTGCAAATGTGTTGCTATTATTAATCTATCATTCCATACCCTGTCAGTTTTCTTTTCTTAATTTTTACTATTTTTTCTTATTACTATTATCCTTAAGCAGTTGTACAATGGGTTTTCAATTCCCCATGTCAGTTTATGAATACAATGCATCTTGATCAATGTTACCACTTCTACCATTCTCTCCCCTCACTCCCAGCCCCACCCATCCCCTCGTTACCTGTTTCCATTTTCACATATATATGTTGAATATTATGACTGCATTTGCCCACCTTTCCTCTCTCCATGAGTCTACCCTCTCCCCTTGACCTGAAGCTCTCTCTTCGACATATGTCCCAGCTTCCTGGTATTCATTTGTTACAACTAACTGTACATTAGCTGTTCAAAGGAGTTACAACAGTGAAATTCTCCTCTGCATACAGCATAGTCAGTTTTCAAATAAGGAACATCTACCTTAAAAATGTTTCTGACATGAAAATGACTAGCAAAGTTGGGAACTCATCTTTCCATAGATACAGCAACTAAAACACCACTTGTTACCCCATTGCTCTTTCTCTCTGCCTTATTATCACTAAGACACTTGCTGTATCGTTATCTAGTACAGTCTTGTCTTGCTTCCCACTCCCTTCACCCTCCTCTTTTTAAGCAGACCCATCCACCAAGACCAACCTAAGCTACCTTTGTGGACTCATATGCTAATCTTGTCTGGATGCACCCTCCCAGGAATGTTTTTCCAGTTACTTGTATACTTCTTGACTCAGCGAAGTTAATACATGAACTTAACTGTCATGTGGGTAACCCTACCATGTGAGTAGAACTGTCAAGAATAAACAAGGACTAATAAGGGGAAGAACTGTTGGTAGAAATGTAAATTGATGCAGCCACTATGGCAATCATAATGAAAGTTTTTGAAGAACCTGAAAATAGAGTTATATAATCAGCTAGACCACTCTCTTTTACTTATGTGTGAATACAACAAGAAACAAACTGGGAAGCGAGCCCTCATCTGACAGTAGATTTGCCAGTACCTACCTAGATCACTAACTCATCAGCTATCAGAGATTTCCATTATGTGGTGTTTTGTTATAGCAGTGCAAAGTACAATACCTTATGTCCACAATATAAATAATGGACCATAGAACAAGAAAACCCTGGTAGCTTGTGGAGAATATTTCAAAAGCTAAAAATGGCAGATTCTATAACCACATGACATGCTTACTCCAGAGTTTCAGGGAATGCATTTATGGGTAATGGAAGTCAGCCCAGAGCTAGAAAAGAAGAACCCTTGAACTCCAGATTGCTCAAATTGCCATGATAGACCAGGAAGGTTTTAGAAGATGCCTCAGCCACTACTCTCCATGTGGCATCCTTAGGTGCCCTTTGGTAAAAGGACATCCTTGTGCACCACAATCATGAACAGAACCAAGGGGCAGGTAGGAATGCAAAAATAAAAAGTCCAAGAGGCTGAGATAAGGATTTGGAATTTGGATACAAGGATAATATGAAGCCATCTAATGGTTTAGGAGAAAGAAGAAATAGTGTGTTTGTGTGCATGTGCATGTGTGTGTGTTTAGAGTATCATTTTTGTTAATTTACTTTATTGTTATTTTAGAGGTGCTGCACAGAGGGGTTACAATTACATACGTCAGGTTATAAGTACACTTCCTTTCACACGGTGTCATCTGTGCTCTCATTCTCACCCATTGCCTCCCTCCCAGCTCCACCCATCAGTTGCATAGCTCACTTGCATCAATGTCCAGGGCACTCCACTACTGCACTATGTCACCATTTTTACTTGGATTCTTTGTCTCCTCCCACCCTCTCACAGATGTGCATGTGAATACACCACATATAAGGTAAAGAATATAGTCATCAAAAAAGAAAAAGGAAATTAAGAAAAAAAGTCCTTTGTTTCCTTATCTTTGAAGTTTATTTCTGTATTATATTATTTTATATACATATGGAGAGGCATTTTGGTACTGAAGTTTTGTGATTCCCTCCTAAGACTATCTTCTTTTGGTCTCACTATATGTGAGTATCTAGAATTCCCAGGGTGTTTTAGAGATAACTTCTACATATCAGGGAGAATATGTGCCATTTGTCTCTCTGATCTTGGCTTAACTCACTTAACATGATTTGTTTTAGTTCTATCCATTTCCCTGCAAATGACATTATTTTATAATTTCTAATGGCTATGTAAAACCCCATTGTATATAGGTACCACATTTTTTGGATCCACTTTGTGGGGCATCTGAGCTATTTCTATATCCTGGCTATTGTGAATAGTGCAGCAATGAACATGTACGTGCAAGTGTCCTTATTATATACTGACTCATGATGCTCAGGGTAGATGCCTAGGAGTACAGCCAGGAAGTAAGGAAGGTCTGTGTTAAGTTTTGTTGTTGCTGTTGTTGTTGTTGTTTTGAGGAATATCTAGACTGCTTTTCAGAGTGGTTGTATTAGTTTACATTCCCAATAGCATTGCAGTAGGGTTCATTTTTTCTCCACATCCTCCCCAGCATTTGTTGTTAAAATTTGATTTGCATTTCCTTTATGGCCAGGGATGATGAGCATTTCCTCATGTGTTTCTTTATCATTCTTACCTTTTCTTCTGAGAAGTCTCTCCTTAGCTCCCTTATCCACTTAGTGGTATATTACATTTGGTAGGGGTTAGTTTCTTGAACTCCTTGTATATATTAGATATTAGGCCTTTGTCTGATGTATTGCTGGTAAAGACCTTTTCCCAATTGGTTGGCTGCCTTTCTAGTTTAGTAACTATATCCTTAGCCTTGCAGAAACTTATTTAGAGATCATCCCACTTGTTGAATCTCTTTCCTATCTGCTGTGCCACTGGGACTCTATTCAGGAAGTTCCTGGTCTATACTTGTAAGTGTTTAGAATATTCCTTAAAGAGTTGTGGGGGGGGAGGGGATGAGGGATGAGGTAACAAACAGTGGAAGAAATGTATCCAATGTCTAACGTATGAAACTGTAACCTCTCTGTACATCAGTTTGATAATAAAAATTTTTTAAAAAAAAGAGTTGGGGATGTAGCTCAAAACCTTATGTTTAATCTCTAGCACCATAAATTAAAAATTTTTTTATCAAAATTACCAAATACGAGGATATGAGGAATTAGTCACAACAGACAACAGGCTAGGGGAAGAAGGAAGTGCAAAGCAAGAGAAAAAAAAAAAAGAGCAAAAGGAGGCAATTTGCATAAAGAGCAAGAGGAAAGAGACCTCATCTTCAAGTAAGTCTCCTATCAGAAAGATCCCGCAAAGATGTCTGAAATCTATCTCTTTTAACAAAGCAGAGGACACAGCTCAAAGATTAAGGAGTACTGGAAAGCTTCTACAACTAGTTAACAGGATGGAGGACTCATGCTGCCTCACAGAGCAGCCCTAACTCTGGCAAACCTTACATAAGTGAAGGTTAAAAATCTAAGTCTTATCTGGTAGAAGAATGAAGAAGGGAGTGGGGGAGAATGCAGCTAAGAATGCATTGTATATACCTCTGAATTGAGAAAAATAAGGGAAGCGGTAGAGAAAGGGGGGAAAAGATGCTGAAAGGGTGACACAGATCAAGACACATTGTATACTTCATTAAATGGCAAAAAAAAAAAAAATTCAACACATAGCCCAAAAATTAAGAAAAGTGAGGGATGGGGTAGCTAGGGAAAGGTAAGAATATTAAAAGGGGTGACATTGATCTGATCAAGATGCACTATACTCATAAACTGCTTTGTTGAATGGCAACTCTTTTGTGTAGCTATTTAAAGATAATAAAATATACACCCAAAAAAAGTCTTATCTACTATTATTGGAAGTTAGGAACTTTAGTTCTTGCTTATGGTATAACAAACCACAAAGAAATGAGCCCTCTGTTTCACATGGCATGTTGAAAATAATTACAACAATGATATAACATTTGTTTCCATAATGTGGAGTTCATAAGGGTATAGCTGTTGGGCTATTGTAATCTGCCATGACTAGCCTAATCACGTACTAATTATTCCATATGAGGGACACCATAGGGTTTTTGTTTCTTTGGGTCTGGGTCACTTCACTTAGTATGATTTTTTTCCAAGTCCTTCCATTTCCTTACAAATAGGGCAGCATCATTCCTTCTGATAGAGGCATAGAATTCAATTGTGTATATGTACCATATTTTCCTGATCTTCTGGTCTACTGAGGGCCATCTGGGTTGGTTACATGTTTTAGCAATAGCAAATTGTGCTGCGATGAACATTGTTGTGCTGGTGGCTTTAGGGTGGCCTTGCTTTTATTCTTTTGGGTAGATACCCAAAAGTGGGGCTGCTGGGTCATAGGGGAGCTCTATGTTTAGCCTTCTTAGGAACCTCCACACTGCTTTCCAGAGTGGTTACGTGAGTTTGCATTCCCACCAACAATATAGTAGGGTTCCTTTTTGGGCACATCCCTTCCAGCATTGTTTTATTTCTCTCATATTCCCTTCATGTGGTTGTACCCCGCTATCACTGTATCTCATCTGAGTACCCTGGATACTGTATATACAGTATTAGAACTAGGGAAGAGAAAGGGAATGTCAAAATCGAGAGACAAAGGATAAAAAGACAAACCACTCCAAAAGCAATACTTACAAAACCATTTGGTGTAAACCAACTGTACAACTCATAGGGGGAGAGGGAAAGGGGGAGGAATGAGGGAGGAGGTAACAAGTTAAACAAGAAATGTACTCACTGCCTTACATATGAAACTATAACCCCTCTGTACTTCACTTTGACAATAAACAAAAAAAATTTTTAAAAAAAAGAAATGAGCCCTCTGAACAACCCCTCCCTCCAGAGAATAATTAAAGGAAGAAAGACCCTTGTTGCTGATGTAAATATGAAGTATATTCTGCCCAGACAGGAGCAGGGCAATAAATGTCCCTTAGAGACAGATTTTTAAAGAGGCAGCAGAAGCAATTTAGTCACAGTCTGTTTTCTCTCATTTCCTGCTCCTCTCACAGAGGTGTACCAAATTGGCTGGCAAGTTTAACCCATTTAATTAAAGAAAAATTTTAAATGAGCTTTTCGAACCCATGACCTACAATTTTATTGTCTCACTTCATCTAAGGTAGATGATTACTAAAATTATCATGGTGATTAATGAGGACTCTCCTTTTGCACAGGTATTAGTACAATATTTTAGAGCAAATGCAGAATTTTACAGAAGAATAGCAGAATGTGGGTGAGCTCACTGCATACATTTTCTGTCTAGGTCAGTTTTTTAGGGCACGTTATCCGCTCGTTCTACTATCCATTTAGTCTCTAGTGATATTCGTTCTTGAAAATAGCTCTTATAATTGGGTTTCCCTTCGATGCAAATGAATGCAGGGGGGCAGGAGGTGTGCCCTTGGCAGTTATATTTTTCCAGTGCAATGTAACCTTATTTCTGGAAACATTTTTAATCTTAACCTAGCCTTTAAAATGTGCTGAAATATTTTTTTTTCTTTAACCTAAGGGGGGGAAATCATCTGTGTCCATTGATGTTGGATGTGTGTTATCTCAGCTACTTTAGAGATGGATGCAGAAATATTGAAATCCAAAGCCACACCAGGAAAATTAGCAACATAAACATCTCAAAAACAAAATAAGCCAGGCACCAGTGACTCACACCTGTAATCCTAGCTACTCAGGAGGCTGAGAACTGAGGACTGAGATTTGAAGCCAACAAGAGCAGTTAAGTCCATGAACTGTTATCGTCAGTTAATCAAGTAGTAGAGCACTAGCATTGAGGAAAACAGCTAAGGAGCAGTTCCCACATCCTGAGTTGAAGAAGGGAGAAAAAGAAGCGCAGAAGTAGAGGTTAAAGGATACTGCTCTGTGGCCAGCCTGCCTGAGGGAAAAGTATGAGACTCTATACAAAATTAAAAAGCAAAACAACTGAGGTGTGGTTCAAGTAGTACAGCATTTGCCTAGCAAAAGCAAAGCCCTGAGTTCAAAACAAAATTAGAGTAATATATGTGATTAATAGGAAATGGAGGAAGAAAAGTAATAAGAGAGGGAGGGGGAGGGAGGAAGGGACAGAGGGAGGGAAGGATTGAGATTGAAAACTCTTTGACTTAGCTTCCTCTATTTTTCCACTATTCAATGTCAGCCTGAGCTATATATTGAGTTCCAGGCCAGCCTATGCTACATTGTGTAGCAACAGTATGTAACCCAAAACAATGAAACAAAATAGAAAATAAATAAAGACATAAGTAAATTGTCCTTTGGAGTGTTGTAAATTTAAGTGGAAAAACACATGAAAAAGCCTTCAAATGATCTGCCATCACACATTCATATCTGTGCAGTAACCAATACCAGTTAGCTTCTTTATAAGCACTTGGAAAACTCCACACATTATCAGTAGTCTTCCCAGAATTACCATGACATGCAGTAAGAATCAGTGGCTTAGAAGCCAGCAAGTGTAGTTTTGAATTACCGTGAGTAACTCATACCGTGACTTTCAACACAAATCAAATCACTCGCTTGTCCAGTTTGTGTCTCATTTTCAATCTCTTCATTTCCCTCTCACATAATTTTCTACCATTTTTTTTAACTACTAAGAGTCCCTGAATCCATGAAGATTGGGATAGGTGACCTGAACGAGTTTACTGCGCTGATTCAATGACCAATGATTCAATATAAAACAGAATGTAATGCACCTGTCTTTCTCTTCAATTTCTTTTTCTTTTCCCACTAGAAAACACAGACATTGGAAGACATATGAGACTAAAGACTTTTTTTTTTCTCAAGGTCAATAAATAAAATTAGAAAATCATGAAGTAACACTGTATTGCTGATATTAATTATGCAAATTATTTCTACTTAAAAAAACAAAACAAAACAAAAACAGGGTGGCTGTAGAAATGCCTTGAAGTTTTACCCACCAATTTGAGCAGAAATTCTAGGCAGGAATCACAGTCACTTTTTCCTTTTTCTCTTTCCTATTTATTAATCACATTCAGTAAATGCAGCCTCTTGTTTCTACTTTACAAATATATCTAACAAATCTGATGTGTTCTTTCCACTCTCTACTGGTCCATCCCTTTTCTCTCAGATCTGGGCTAATTTAATCAACAGGATTTGCCATCTCTTTACTTAAAGTTTTTTGGCTTCAACTTGACCTCTAGACATTTGTGCTTTTTATACATCATTTTTAAAAAGTTATGAATCTTCATTATCCTCAGAATAAGGTTAAAATATCTGCAACTCAAATTCATCTGTATGTCTCTGTTGTTGTTGTTGTTGTTGTTGTTGTTGTTGTTATTCTATCTCTCTATAAAGAGATATAGATTAAGCTGGGCACTGGCAGCTCAGGCCTATAATCCTAGCTACTCAGGAGACTGAGATCTGAGGATCATGATTCAAAGCCAGCCTGGACAGGAAAGTCTGTGAGATTCTTAGCTCCAATCAACATCTTAGAAAAAATTGGAAGTGGTGCCGTGGCTCAAGTGGTAGAGCACTAGCCTTGAGCACCAAGAGGCTCAGAGACAGTGTCTATACTCAGAGCTCAAGGAAAGACCAAAGAGAGAGAGAGAGAGAGGGGGGGGGGGAGATTACATTCAAATGTAGTGTGATCAGATTTTTGTTAAGGAAAATTTAGCTTCCAGAAAGAAAAAAACAAACAAACAACAACAGCAGCAACAACAAAAACCATTAAATATCATCTTGGTAGGGTAGTGAAAATTCCCAGATTTAAATACAAATAAATAAAACAAAACTACTTCCTTCCCTCTCCATATAATCTATCTACTTCAAATCTCAAACTGACTGTACTTTCAAAGTATTACTAACACTAACAGACTGTATTAAGCTTTTCTTCTTTCTAAATTACTCTGCCACTTCTTGACTACATCAACCACACTAGCTAGTTAACTGCTTTATATAATATGTACTTGTCTTTTCTCTCCATTGGGATAAATCTGAAACACCTTCCTTGCAAACACATACACACACACACACACACACACACACACACACACACACAATACCTATATCCTTTGATGTTCATATATCTGTCTATAAAGTGATCAAACCCAAGGCCTCATGCATACTAGACAAGCATTCTACCTATAAGGTATAAACATCAGTCCTGGGAAGTACAATTTACTTTGAGTAAAAATCATAATCATGATTTCTTTTGCAGATTCATGGCAAAAGAAAAGTCATAGAAAAAAATCATAGAAAAGTCTATTTGAGGAAAAAAAAGTTATTTGGCCAGGTGCAATTGGGCTCATGCCCTTAATCCTAGCTACTTGGGAGTCCATGAGAGTCTGATCTCTATTAAGCACACAGAGAAAAGCCAGAAGTGAGGCTTGGGCTCAATTAGTAGAATGGAAGCCTTAACTGAAAAAACTCAGAGATGGGCGGGGGGGAGGGAGAGGGGAGACAGGAGGAGAAAAAGAAGGATGAGGAAGGGGAGTGAAAGGGGAAGGGGATTGAATTCTCCAAAATTGAAAAGATTTGTTCTAAGAAATTATATTATATTGATGCATTCCTTTATAGTTCACAAAATCCTTTGTATTTCCCCAAACAGTGGTAAATTGTATCAAAGCTACCATGGTGAACATTTCATACACAGAAAATTAATTTTGTATTCCAGATGAGATGACAAAATACACTTACCCATCATGGTAGCCTAAGCCAAAGTGGGGAGAAGAAAAAAGGATGACATTGGATGGAAAAGAATCAAATCCTTTACTCTTTCTCTACATTTTTCCAGGAACCATGTCAATAGTCACTTTGCAAATGTAACTATACACCAGGTAACTGCAAGATTCTATCCTCACTTCCAGACACATAAACTCAAAGCAGACATGTATGCTCTCCACATCTTTCATCAAGATCTCTCCACTCTCACTTGGACTTTAACCATGAAAGGTTAAAAACAACCCCAAGAGATTTCTTTAAAATGACTAATCTTTTCCCATCAATATTTTCCTTCCAGTAATGCCTCCATAATAATAGTGTTTATTTCTTGACCAATGGTATCGATTGTGGATAATCAACATTACTCAGTTAATTACATTTAACCTGAAAATTCCATCTGATAATAAAAAAATAAAAACACCCTCTTATGTCTCTTGGCCAATCTAATGGACATTTGTTACACAGTAAATATTTATCTTAATGTCTTTTCTTGGTATTCTTTTTATCCTCAAATTCACCTGCTCTACTGTGTATTATAATTCTAATACATAGCCTATGTATTTCCTTGGAGCCAGAAATGTTTAAGTAATTCCCAGAAAAATTATTTATTCCATTTTGCTAGCTAATTTCAGGAGAGCAACATATTGTGAAGAATGGAGTACACCGGGGGAAAATAAGTCAATTTGCAGTGTAAGATCTATCTACTAGAACTGGAGGCCTGGCTTGTAGTTCAGGATCAGGCAGGCAATCATGATTTGTGGTTCAAGATATTTAAAACACATACCTATAATTCAGACTGTGATACATCCCAGGTACAGATGAAAGGAAATATAAAAGGGGTACTTAAGACAGATAATGATTTGGAGATTGTTGATAAAGATGTCAAAAGCTAGTAACAAGTGGCCAATTAGAGTCTATTTAATCCTCCACCTATCTGTTTATCTCAGAACCTGCACCCAGGGCAAATGGAAAAATGACCAATGAGTTTGCTTATTATTAAGAGCTGCATACTTAATGCCAGGCATAGAGATACACGCCTAGAATCCTAGCTACATGGGTGGTGAAGATCAGTGGATGGAGGTCCAAGTCCAGCACAGAAAAGTTTTTAAAACTTCATCTCACCTGGCACGGGTGGCTCACATCTATAATCCCTAGCTACTCCTCAGGAGGCTGAGAGCTGAGGATTGAGATCCAAAGCCAGCCCAGGCAAGAAAGTCCATGAGACTCTTATCTCCAAATAATCACCAGAAAACTGAAATTGGTGCTGTGGCTCAAGAGGTAGAACACTAACTTTGAGTGAAAGAGCTCAAGGACAGCACTCAGGCCTTGAATTCCAGCCTCACGACTGTAAAACAAAACAAAATGAACAAACAAACAAAAACTCGTCATCTCAACCAGTGGCTGGATATAATGAGTTATATCTGTCATTCTAATGGGGAAAAAAAAAGAAAAAAGAAGAAGAAAGCACAGACAAGAAGATCTTATTCAAGGCCAGTTTTGGCATAAGGTAAGATCCTATTTCAAAATATAACCGATACAAAAAAGGTACTGGTAGAGTGTTTAAACCCTGTTACCACCAAAAATGAATGAATAAATGAATGATGAGAGAAAAAGTTTTATTTATTTATTTTTCTAGTCCTGAAGCTTGAACTCAGGACCTAGGTGCTGTCCTTGAGCTTGTTTTGCTCAAAACTACTGCTCTACCACTTGAGCCACAGCACTACTTCCAGTTCTCACTCGTACTCAGTAAGTATGCGGTGCATACTTAACTCCTGGAATGCAAGGTAAGAGTGTTATTCTATGTTACACTGGCAGCTACGTGGTATAGCCTGCATCCCTATTTAACAGTTTTCTAAATGCATGGAGACCTCACTTCATTTTTCTCAAGTACAACTTAATTTAAACATTTCTAAGTGGGTAAACAGAATAGTATTGTAATTCCTCATAAGTTGTTCTATGGCAAAGTAATTTCCACAAGGGCCCCCTTCACAACCACAATATCTTCAAGCTGTGACTCCTCTGTGGAACGCTATGCTTTCTTAGGTAGGAGAAAAGAGTGCTTCAACTGCAAGGCAAGGCAGATGTTCCCAGAAAGGATCTCTCTATAAGGATCCAAGTGACTATTCCAACACAGCTTAGAAACCAACACTACCCTCTCAGAAAGAAAAAGATGGATGGAGGGACTTAATCTGTTTGAATCACAGAACCCAAGTAACAATTGTTTAATTGTTCAACAATTAAACTTTACTTCTCTCTAAACAGATTGTTCAATCTTTCATTGGTACCATTGACCTTGGAAAATAAAAGTTCTGCTGCTTTGGGCCAATACTTAATAGCTATGTGATAGGCCTTATTCATTGCTAAGTGAAACATTTAGAGACTGTGAAATGCTGTCTAAGGATGCTACCTCCAGAACCCCAATATCAACAATTGCCTCCCCCAAAACTCTAAGGATGTATACTGTTGGTAGGAAATCCTTTAGCATAACAGCTAAAAAGGAAGAATGAAGACGGTAGGAAGAATGAAGACTAGCTTCTAACAAAAAACAAACAAACAAAAACTCAGGGAGGAAGATTGATACTTTAGCATTTTAAGATCTGCCTTAAGCCCCAAAGGGAAAATGGATGTCAATCTCTGATGAGAAGCCCAAATGCCTGCTCTAACAGCCATTTGTAAGTTGCCCTCACCTAGACCACCATTTATAGTCCACTTTACAACCATCTATAAGAACTTGTCCTTGGTTCTCCAGCAATCTTCCTCCTCCCCCCACCCACCCCCACGCCCTGTCTCATGTTCCTTGTATTTCACATATGCCCCTGACTTTCCACATTGTTTTTGGCCCATGTCTGGGGCAAACTGACTTTGTAAACAGATTTTTTCTATCTGTGGAGAATAATTCAAAACATAGAAGAAAGAAAAAGAAGTAATGAGTTGATAATATCCAAATATTTAGAGGGTTTTTTTTCTCCCTCTAAGTTGTGTATAGGTATTTTGTTTAATAATGCATATAGTCATAGTATAGTAAATAAAACTATTAGAGTCAAAAATAGTAAATAAAACTATGAGTTAGAGTCAAAGTAATGTGCTGATTCATTGGCAACAGCATTAACATTCCTGCCATAGATTTGGGGGTTTCAGAAATTCTTTATTTCTAAAGCTTTTTATTGGGATCCAGAAACATTCCAGTACTAATTATGATCACCCCAAAACACTCTAGGCAAAAACTGAGTAAATGCAAATGTTTTGTTTCAAAGAGAAAAAAAAAGAAGAAAAGAGGTAAGTGTAGATAAGGTTCATTGCAGTTCTGCATACTCCTGCATTTGATAATAAGAATTGTGCTCTTTCATTTGCCAGGCCTTCAACATTTACTCCAGGAGGGAAGGAGGGCTGCTCAGATGGGATTTCCCAGCTCTTCTCTAATGAGAGGCTTCTCCCAGCTACCTCCTGCTGAACGCTGCAGTTACATCTGCCCCATCCTGATAACAAAAGAACAAAAGAACCAATCCCTAGTCTACTTAAGTTTTCATCAGTGATAAGGCCAACCTAGCAAATCTAACAAGAATAACAAAAAGACAGAACTAGTGGGAGGGAGGTGAAATAATATCTTTATTTTTAATTACGCTTCCATGACTGAGTAAACCTCATTTTAAGTGGCTACTATCCCTTAGGAAAACTTTAAAGTCAAATCATTCCAACTAACTAATAAGCAAGAAATCAGGCCATCTGCCCATTATTCTAGAGGATTCCCCAAGGCCATTATCTTCCCTTAAATAAATAAAATCAAGGTAAGATGAATAGAAGGTTCAGAAAAGCATAACTATCTCCCCAAAAGATGAAATAAAAAGAAAATTTGAGCCAATTAATTATAAAATTCAGGTTTTTTTCCTAATGCCCCTCTATAAGAGTGTCATGTATAAGTATATGGTATAGCTCTTTGCATTTGTTTATTTTATTTTATACCAGTACTGGGGATTGAATTCAGTGCCCATATTTCTCAATTGCTTTTTCTGCTCAAGACTGGAACTCTGCCACTTGAGCCACACCTCCACGTCTATAAAGTCCCAAGGACATTTCTACCAAGGCTAGCTTTGAACTATGTACCTCACATTTCAGCCTTCTAAGTAGCTAGGATTACAGATGTGAGCCACCAGTGTCCAGACCTCATTTATTTTCAGTTAAAATTTATAAATTTATTTCAAAGACAGTTAGGCAAATGACAGGCACAAAACTGACAGAGAATTTAAGTCACCTGCTAAGTATTTTTCAAGCAGTAAATATCTCAAATGTTAAAGACAAACAACTTCCATGTCCTTAGTCAAGCTTCCCACAATGGCAGTTTTACTATTCTATTCTATTTGTCTCTACTAATATTTATTCCCGATAGTGTACCAAAACATCTCCTTGCTTTCAGTGACCCATTTCTCCTCCATCCTGATTTAGGAAGAAAATGACCAATACTCTCATTAAGAAATTCCTTCTTGGGGCTGGGAATATGGCCTAGTGGCAAGAGCGCCTGCCTTATATACATGAAGCCCTGGGTTCGATTCCCCAGCACCACATATATAGAAAACGGCCAGAAGTGGCGCTGTGGCTCAAGTGGCAGAGTACTAGCCTTGAGCAAAAAGAAACCAGGGACAGTGCTCAGGCCCTGAGTCCAAGGCCCAGGACTGGCAACAAAACAAAACAAAAAAATTCCTTCTTGTATTAGTAAAAGCATCTATGCCAGTCATTTTCCAGCTCAACTGGGGCGTGAGGCGGGGGAGAATGGTCAGGTCCTGGGGCTTGAACTCTGGTCCTGAGCACTGTCCCAGAGCAAACCACTTTAGCCACAGCTCCACTTCCAGTTTTCTGGTGACTAATTGGAGATAAGAGTCTCACACACTTTCCTGACCATGCTGGCTTTGAACCTTGATCCTCAGGTGTGAGCCCCTGGCACTGGGCTTCAGATCAATTTTTAAAAGTTAAACTACCCTAACTTTTTGACAATTTTTTTTTGGGGGGGGCCAGTCCTAGGGCTTGGACTCAGGGCCTGAGCACTGTCCCTGGCTTCTTCTTGCTCAAGGCTAGCACTCTGCCACTTGAGCCACAGCGCCACTTCTGGCCATTTTCTGTATATGTGGTGCTGGGGAATCGAACCCAGGGCCTCATGTATAGGAGGCAAGCACTGTTGCCACTAGGCCATATCCCCAGCCCCTACCCTAACTTTTTAAACCTGAATGATTTCCTGATATTTTTCTTTATAATATTATAACACATTGACCACTTAAAAGCACAAAAGGAATCCAAACCAGAGTCGATATGATACACACTTATTTTTATTTAATGTATTTATGCATGTGTTTATTTATTTGTTTTGGTGCTGGTCCTGAGGTTCAAACTCTGGGCCTGATCTCTGTCCCTGAGCTTTTTTGCTCAAGGCTAGTGTTCTACCACTTGAGCCATAGCTGCATTTCCCACACTTATTTTTAAAGTACTAAATTGCTGCCTTTGATTTTGCCTGCAGCAGATGTCTCCCCTGTCCTTTGCTTTATTTTTTAAGCTGAATTCAATCCTGTATTTATATTGCAAAATGCACCATTTTTCTCCCTACAGCACTGTTGTACTGTGTTTGTAAAATTATTCTAATTCCTGTTTTTATGAGTCTTACCTAAGTAACATCAAACACAAATCAGATGGAGATGTGATAGATTTGGTTTTCCTATAAATATTTGCATCAAGAGGTCCCACGTCCAGGCCCACTGCTTCATGTCCCATGCAGAAACGAGGAACCTTTCTCCTGTCCCGGTCTGTGTGGATAGCTATAGTATCATTTGAGGGCCATAGAAAATTATCAGAACAGGCAGAGAGCTGACAAGAAGCCTGTGTGTCTGTCCTGTCACAGAAACAAGTCAGCAGGCATCACTGTAACTCCTTTACTGGATACTTTGAAAAGTGGGGTTTGGGTGGGGCAATGGGGATGTTAGATTTAGGCTAACCAAGCCATGACCAGATGAGGAGGATTAGTACACACAAGAATGAAGAGAGCTGTCTCACAGCTTTTATTTTATCTCTGATCAAGTCACTGCAGTTCATTGAGCCAAAATGGGCCTTAGACCCATCAATCACTAGCTGGTCTCTTAAGTCTTTAAAGTACATTTTCTTGTAAATCTAACAAAACATGCAGATGTAACAAGACCCCCTCTCCCAATATGATAATAAAACAATACAAAAACAAAATCAAAGCTTACTTCTGCATTGATCAAGATGCATTGTACTCATAATCTGACTTGTAGAACTGTGAAACTGAAACCCCTCTGTACAACTACTTTAAATAAAAATAAAACCTGAATTCTGATATGTTGATAGGTCTTTTAAAAGAATCCAAGTCACCTGTCACTGGTAGCTCCCGCCTGTAATACTGGCTACTCAAGAGGCAGACATCTGAGGATCTCAGTTCGAAGCCAGCCCAGGCAGAAAAATCCTCATGAGACTCTTATCTCCAAATAGCCACCCAAAAACCAGAAATGGAACTGAGGCTCAAGTGGTAGAGCTCTGGCCTTGAGCACAAAGAGGCTCACAGACAGCTCCCAGGCCCTGAGTTCAAGCCCCATAACAGACAAAAAGAAAAAAAAGTATCCAAGTCATAATAAAAGTTTGTAACTAAGAATAGTTTTGCTCCTTTTAATATTCTTCTGAAGAAATAGTGACAAGTAACTATAATCCACTCTTATTTATATGTAAAAAGTGCCTAGAGTTTTTCTAGTTACTCTAAATCCTGTTTTGTATTTTAGTTTTCCAAATGTAGGCTTTATGGATGACCAGCAGTTACCTCTTTGAATAGCTTTACCAGACCAAAGAATATTTGAAATAAATAAATGGACTAGTCAAGGGAACACACATTATTCCACATCATATTTTTAGGATTTTTTTTAAAGATCAGCAAGGTCTTGGTGCATTACAGAACAATGGGATACTGTTTATAAACAAGGAAATCAATCAACTCATCCAAAGTCACTAACTCCTCTCCTTCCTTTATACGAGTTACATCTTTGCGGATTTTAGAAAATGTCAACAAAAAGATTTCTGTTTCTATTTTATTTTTCTACCTACTTCTCAGCAGATAGCTATATATGTTTCCAGAAACGATAGTCAGAGAAGAATTTTGTAGGTTTTTACAAGTAGAAAGTTGCCACAGCATTCAATAGGGATTTTTTTTTTTAAATGGCTGTAAGAGTCCTGGGGACATGAATGCTTCCACAGCTCTTGGCAAGCTCCTCTAATGGGTAGTCCTAGAGGGTGAGACAGCTTGTCCTCCTGTAAGGACAACCCCATGAATGGGGTCAGAGTCCAAGTTCAGAAGAAGGGCTGCCTTGGAAACAAATTGAGATCTGGTTCTGCACCATCAGTAAAAACCACAGAACACTGTGCTCATACTGGACCCACCCTGCTATTATTTGAAATATAACCAGGCTCTAAGGATTCATTTCATGTACCTGAAGACTTGGTTACAAACTAGAGTTGACTTTCAAGCATAGGAGCTATAGTATGTTCCCCAGAGCCTGTCAGCCGTGGGGCACTGAACTTCTGCACACGGGTAACGATTCATAACTTCAATAATCTTCCCACTTAGAAACTTACAGAGATATTTAAACCTCAGCGAATCACACCTCCGAGGAGGTCGCAAGGCAATGAGAGAGAGCCACTTGCTTTCCAAGGGACCGGGGAGAAGGGAGAGGATGCTTCAGCAGCCATGTGCAAGCAAACACAGGTGCACCCCATCTCCACCACACGTCCTCACCGAAACAGATGGCTTCCTCCACCCTGGCTCCAGACCTTCTTTGTATGTAGAGCCAAGCACTTGGAAATGTGTGCCATGCCTCGTCCAGAACTTCCAGGTGCTGCTCGCTAAGTCATCTCGCCTTCACCCATCTGGATCTATCCCAGCTACTCAGGGCTACCCTTCCCAAGGTTTGCAGTAGCCATCTCTCAGCCAAATCCAACCACGTCTTCCATGTACAAAGCATGCCAAACTTCCCTCCCAAAAGCCAGTCAGCAGAGTCAGCCATTAGGAATGATTCCCTCCTCCTTGATTTTCTCACCATCCTGCATTTCCACATGTAATCTGGCCTTTTCTCGCCATTTCTATCCATTTGCATTGCATGCTACTAAATCATTTCAAATCAGATTTGACTCTTCCAATTCAGGCTTTGGACCTTCAGTAGCAAATGGCTACTTTCAGACAGAATTCTCAGTCTACTGAAAATATTCTCCTAAGTCAAATTTCAAAAATTCTACCCAGTGATAAAAGTATCTGAGCCTGGTGCTGGAGGCTCTGGGCTGTAATCCTACCTATTCAGGAGGCTGAGATCTGAGGATCAAGGTTCGAAGACAACCTAGGCAAGAAAGTCCAGGAGATTCGTGTGTGTGTGTGTGTGTGTGTGTGTGTGTGTGTGTGTGTTTCTTATTTCTAATTAATCACCAGAAAACTGGAAGTGGCACTATTGCTCAAAGTGGTAAATCACTAGCCTTGGGCAATAAAAGTTCTAGGGAGAGCACAGAGTTCAAGCCCCACAACTGACAAAAAAAAAAAAAAGAAGAAGAAAAGAATCTCTGATGATCAGTTATTGATCCACAGTACAATGCTTTCTTGATATAAGTAAAGTCATCAGATATCAAGGCAGCCCTTAGGTAAGATAAGGTTTCATTGTATATAGCTTGGTGCACATACACTGGGTTTTGCTTTTGTTAGAGATTCACATTAAAAGTCAGGCAGTTTTGTCACAAAAATTTGATTTCTTACTTCTTTGGAAAAGTCAGACCTGGAAAGTTGTGTTCACATACCTGCATGACAACAATTGGGTAAGCTAGGTATGACAGTGTGACTTCCAAACACAGGACATTCGGTGAACACGTGGTATAGAATGCTCCATTACAGCTCGCTCCTTCCTTCCTTCCTTCTTCCTTCCTTCCTTCCTTCCTTCCTTCCTTCCTTCCTTCCTTCCTTCCTTCCTTCCTTCTTTCCTTCCTTCCCTTACTTCTCTCCTCCTCTCATTCTTCTTTTCCTTTCATTTTCCACCTTTCCTTTCCTCCTACCTTCTTGTCTTCCTTCCTTTTCTCCACAGTCTTACTGTGTTACCTAGGGTAACGGTGAGCTTGTTGATCATACTTCCTCAGCCTCCCAAGTGATAGTGTCACAGATGTACCTATCAACTTCTTCACAAACCAATTCCTGATCTTAAAGTGAGACCCCCACCTCCAGCTCTCCGTTCTCCTTATCACTTTATATGTACAAAATTTATAGAGAAAGAGACACATTGGGTATTTACAGGAAGCCAAAAAACAATGTACAAGGCAAATCCATTCATTTTTGAAAGATTGAAGAAAGCTTCTCAGAATTGAATTTTTAGGAAGGTTGTAGAATGAAGAATCATTACAGCCAGAAAATTAGAGATCATCCAAAAGGCATAATGAAAAAGGGAACATGCACATTTACATAAAATGAAGACTACACTGGAGTTTGGCCTACCAGAAAGGAAACATACGTGCAGTTTGTAGAAATGAAGTGATTTGTAAAAGTACCTAGGGAAGTCTGAGAATGTAGATTAGTGGGAGAGTGCTTACCTACCATGCACATAGCCCTGGGTTCGATTCCTCAGCACCACATAAACAGAAAAGGCCAGAAATGTCGCTGTGGCTCAAGTGGTAGAGTGTTAGCCCACACATAAGGTCTTGCTTCCTGTCAACATTCTTACATCCCATTATAGAGGATGAGTTGCCACTTTATTTAATAATGGAAACAATAGACACAACATGAATAGACTGGCATCTATAGACTGGCATCTAATGATGACTGCTTACTATTAGGTCTAAGATAAACTGTGTAGAAAACATAAATCTAATTCATTGGAGGACAGTGCCCAGTCCCTGAGTTCAAGCCCTAGGTCTGGCAAAAAAAAAAAAAAAATACTGAGAGAGAATTAATGTCAGAATCTGACTCATGCTAAGGTAGAACTCCACCACCAAGCAACACCCCAACCCAATCTTTTAACAGTTTAAACAACACATTCTTCTTATATTTTTGTTATTATTATAAGGCCCAATATTTTATGACTAATAGATACTTAGATCAAATAACTAAAACTCTACTGTCTCCTAGCCTCAAATGATAATTTATATACAATGCGGGTTTCTAAGACTGGAGAACAGAGATACATTTAAATTTGCATAATGTCACAGAAGTCTTTAAGAAACACGAGATGCAGCCATTCCACGCACACAAGGGGGTCATTTGTCTTCACTCAATTTGTGATTATCCTGCTAGCCACAGACCACATGACCACTGCTTAGTAACAAAACTTCTGACAGAGACAATTCATTAGGAGGATGACCATTCCCTTGAGGGTCTTGGTTGGTTGGGGTTTTGTTTTTTTTTCTTTTGTGGGATTTTTTTTGGTTGGCTTATTTTTTCTTTGCCTTTTAGTGTTTCATTTGTTTTAGTTTTATATCCTTTTTTCCTGTATGAGGGAAGCTGGCCAAATAAGGAGAAAAATTCTAATGAGAGAAAACGGAAGTCTAGTATCTTTAAGTTCAAGTAGGTATTTTAATTGTATCTATCAGTGTCTCTATTATGCTGGTATTATTTAAATAAGAGCAAAAGAGATTGACATACACGATTCACGACGAAATCTTATCTCCCCAAGAGAGAAAGATGTTCTTTAGGTAAAATTACAACTTCACACTTTGAACAAATGGAAGAATTCTTTCATATATTACACACTTTTTTATTTCTAGTCTCATTTCCGTCTCTTTAAGCCTAGAACGTAGGTTCTGTGTTAATAAATAAGCTGTGTGTATCATGTCTATGATGGACCGACCACCTTTCACACAAATGCTGTGAATTCCATAAACAAAGGGTCAGTCTCTAGCGTATTTATACAGAACAGAAAGCTAAACGGAGGGGGGGGGATGGAGTGCGCGCATGTGTAAAGGGCGTACGCCCATCAAGGAGGAAGTGCGCATGCACCAGATTTTAACAACTATCAAAAAATGGGAATGTGATGCCAATCAAATGGAATATGGGTGTCTAACAGCGGTCCAGGCTGGTGTAAGTGGGGCTGCCTCTGCAGGACCAGCACATCACAAGGTTAAATCATCAATGGACACTTTGTGAAATGTGGTAGGAGCTTAATGTTTAAGCACAGAAAAAGCAGTTTGAAATTTAACATGTGATCTGATTTGACTCTAATCTTTGGGCCGCAATTACAAAGTGGCTCATTCTTCTTTTTTTCTTCCTCTCCACATTCTCTGGTTGTGTGTGGGGGTGTATATTATGCTTTTGTTTTTGTACCAGTTTGAGGGCTTGAACTCAGAGCCTGGATGTGCTGTTCTAGAGAGTTATTTGTTGTTGTTGTTATTGTTGCTGCTGCTGCTGCTCAAGGCTAGTGCTCTAGCACTTGAGCTTCACCTCCATTTCCGGCTTTTTTCTTTTTTTTCTTTTTTGGTGGTTAATTAGAAATAAGAGTCTCATGGACTTTCCTGACCCAGCTCGCTTCGAACTGTGATCCTAGATCTCAACCTCAGGTATTTTTGAAATTAGAGCTAGGTACGACTTTTTAATCATTTACTACTTGTATAAAAAGTCATGTAATAGAAGGAGAAGATTTATTTGAGGAGATTTTGGAAGATTTCTTTTACTGGAGCCTCCTTGTGTTAATGATGCTAACCTCTTGAAAGTCAGCAACACAGCTCCCACCAGCATGGAAAAACACCATGGTGGGAGGCTGGCTAATTTTTCAGACTCATCAATTGCGTCATCCAGCCAAAGAAAAGTGATACAAAGCCTATGCTGAAAATAGGCCAGGATTCTTGTTACACCAAACCACTTTTTTAATTCCCTCAAAGGTAAGTGAATTAGGGTGTCAGCCAGATGGATAGCAGAGGTAACATTTGTACTTTCAGTTTTTATATTTCCCTATAAGAAAGTCCAAGGAAAGGAAAAACACCTGAGTTTCTCCACAGTGTCTAGTTACAGGCAATGTTCAGGTACTTGCAGGACATGACTAGGATTCTGGAACTACCAAGAATGGGGCATTAAAAACCAGAAGTGGTGCCACGGCTCAAGGTGGTAGAGTGCTAGGCTTGAGCAAAATAGCTCAGGGACAGTGCCCAGGCTCTAAGTTCAAGACCCACAACTGACAAAAATAAAATAACAAGAAGAATGGAGCATGAACATAAATCCTGAACCATTCTGTATCAGCATATCTTCACAATGAAAAGTGAGGGTTTGAACCATAGTTCTTTCCTATTGGAAAATGCTATTATCACTGGCCATAAAAGAAATGCAAATCAAGACAACATTGAGATTCCATCCCACCCCAGTAAGAATGTCCTATTTCAAGAAAACTAACAATAACAAATGTTGGAAGGGATGTGGCCAAAAGGGAACCCTACTTCATTGTTGGTAGGAATGTAAACTGGTTCAGCCACTCTGGAAAGCAGTATGGAGATTCCTCAGAAGGCTAAACATAGAGCTACCCTATGACCCAGGCAGCAGCCCCACTTTTGGGCATCTACCCAAAAGACCACAAACAAGAACACACTAAAGCCGCCAGCACAACAATGTTCATCACAGCACAATTTGTCATAGCTAAAATATGGAACCAACCCAGATGCCCCTCAATAGACAAATGGATCAGGAAAATGTGGTACATATACAAAATGGAATTTTATGCCTCTATCAGAAAGAATGACATTGCCCCATTCGTAAGGAAATGGAAGGACTTGGAAAAAATTATACTAAGTGAAGTGAGCCAGACCCAAAGAAACATGGACTCTATGGTCTCCCTCATAGGGAATAATTAGCACAGGTTTAGGCAAGTCACAGCAGAGGATCACAAGAGCCCAATAGCTATACCCTTATGAACACATAAGATGATGCTAAGTAAAATGAACTCCATGTTATGGAAATGACTGTTATATCACTGTTGTAATTACTTTCAACATGTGATGTGAAACCATAGCTTCTATTATTGATGATCTTCTTGTATCCCCTTCCTGTGGTTGTACCTGCACAATCTCTGTATCTTATCTGAGTACATTGGAAACCGTGTATACTGGTATTAGAACTAGGAAAGTGAAAAGGAATACCAAAATCAAGAGACACAGGGTAAAAAGACAAACGACTACAAAAGCAATACTTGCAAAACTGTTTGGTGTAAATCAACTGAACAACTCATGGGGGGAAAGGGAAAGGGGGAGGGGGGAATGAGAGAGGAGGTAACAAACAGTACAAGAAATGTATCCAATGCCTAACGTATGAAACTGTAACTTCTCTGTACATCAGTTTGACAATAAAAAATTTTAAAAATATAGTAAAATAACAAAAAGAATAGAGCATGAACATAAATCCTGAACCATTCTGTGTCAGCATATCTTCACAATGAAAAGTGAGGGTTTGAACCATAGTCCTTTCCTATTGGAAAATGCTATTATTCTGAAATTGAATCTTTCATATTATGAAAAATATCCATATTAAGAAAAGCACATTGTAGGGCTCGGAATATGGCCTAGTGGCAAGAGTGCTTGCCTCGTATACATGAAGCCCTGGGTTCAATTCCCCAGCACTACATATGCAGAAAATGGCCAGAAGTGGTACTACGGCTCAAGTAGCAGAGTGCTAGCCTTGAGCAAAAAGAAGCCAGGGACAGTGCTCAGGCCCTGAGTTCAAGCCCCAGGACTGGTAAAAAAAAAAAAAAAAAAAGAAAAGCACATTGTAGCACATTGTAGATTTTAATACAAGTAATAATTTTCCTTTTAACTTGGAATCTAGTGAAATGTACATTTATTCAATGATAGGTACTGCATTGCTGAATTTACCAAAAAATATGAATTTTTAACGTTTTTATCATCAAGTAGATGCTACCAGCAACACTATATTGACAAATCAATAATTAGTCCTATTTTTCCACGGCAGGTAGAGGAACACACAGAGACACCAACACACACACACATTCTTTGCAGAAACAACCTTGAGGAACCACTTGACCAACAAAGTTTTATGTCAAAGATTATATATTACTATCAAATTACCCAAATGAGGGAGATATTCAAATTCCCCAAAAGTTTAAAAAGAGCAAAATTGAAATGGACACTGGTGGCTCACTGGTGGCTCATGCCTGTAATGCCTGTGATCCTAGGATTATGGTTCAAAGGCAGCCTGGGCAAGAAAGTCTGAGAGCCTCTTATCTCCAATTAACTACCAAAAAGCCAGAAAGAGATCTGTGGCTCATAATGGTAGAGCACTACTAGTCTTGAGCACAAAAGCCTCCAGGTGCTGAGTTCAAGCCTTGGGATCTGCAAAAAAAAAAAAAAAGAAAAAAGAAAGAAAGGGAGAGAGGGAGGGAGAGGGGAGGAAAGGAAGGAAGGAAGGAAGGAAGGAAGGAAGGAAGGAAGGAAGGAAGGAAGGAAGGAAGGAAGGAAAGAAGGAAGAAGAGAAATGGAAGAGAAGAAAAAAAATAAGCCTTCTAAGATCTGCCAGGGAATTTACTGCTAGCTCTGCAAGCACCACTTTTCTGATTATTGTTAGCATTTTAAACACAGCTAATCCTTAAAACAGTTGGGTGTAAGCATCTTTTCTTTTTCTTTAGATTCCAAGCTCCTCAAAAGCTATGACTCAAATTACAGTACCTAATACATATTTATATGTCACACAGATAACAACCCAGAGGTTTCCATAAATACATACCAAAAAGTCTCATTCAATGAGTTACAAATGCTTGTAGGTATTCCAGGAAATCGGTGCTTGTACAGATAGTGTTGGAGCTTAGAACATGATGCTCTAAAATGCAAGAGCTCAGGCCTCCTGTCAGCTTTGAAGGGAAGGAGACTGGAAGGCCTCAGAAACAAGTCTTTCCCATCCTTCTGCCTCCCACTGTCTCTCTATCCCCTTCCCCTAGGAGATTCATGCAAATTCCCAGGATTCCTGTTCTACCACAGTGGCTCACAGAAATGACAACTCTTTTCTCTTAAAGCCCTCTTGCCCCGACCCGCCCCGCCCCCTCCATGGGTATCCTGTTCCTTATCAAGGGCAAGGGGAAGGATGTTATACAAGAAGGTCAGAAATGGAGTTTTGGCTCAAATAGCAGAGCACCAGCCCTGAGTGAAAAAGCTAAGGGACAACACCAGGCCCTGAGTTCAAGTCCTAGCCCCAGTGCACATGCACTGTGCGCATACACACAGACACACAGACACACACACACAGACACACACACACACACACACACACACACACACACAGGTTCAAGTAGTAGGGTGCCACCCTAGCAAGCACAAGACCCCAGTACTGGGAAGAAAAGTGGAAAGTGAGCAGCTATATTAGACCACGTTACTAGGAACTTGGTTATTGCAGCTGGGGGCTCGAGAGACCCATGGCTGTGAAACACAGTGTAGGTCTCTCCACAGCCATCTGAGTCAAGATGACTTAATACTTACAGGAGGTGTGGTGATTCATGGACAGTTAAAAACAACTGGCTTTGGAAAAATCCATATCATTGAAGAGGGTATTAGTAAGAAGGTATGGATATTCCTGTTATGCTAAATGGCCTTAACTGAAGAAATCAAGGATGGTTTTACAAAGCATGTTTGGTCTCCTGTATATTCAGAGACTGGGTTTGGTATAGTGTGGTTCAAGTGAATGGTAGAGCATCAGCTCTGCAAGCTTGATATCCTGAGCACCATCTCCAGTACAACACCAAAAGAAAAGAAGAGGACAGGAGAAGAAAGGAGAAGGGAGGGGAGGGGAGGAGGGAAGGAAGGAGAAGAAAGAGGAGGGGGAGAAGAGGAGAAAGGAAAGGAAAAAAGAAAGGAGAAAAAGGAGGGGGGAAAAGAGAAAAGAGGGAAGGAAGTGGAGAGGAAGAGAGGAGGGGAAGGGAAGGAAGGAGGAGAAGGGCAGGAGAGGAGAAGAAGAGGGGAAGAGAGAGGAGGGGGACAGGGAGGAGGGGGAACAGAGGAAAGAGGAGAGGGGAGAAGATAAGAGACAGGAAGAGAGGAGGGAGGAGGGAAGAAGAGAAGGGAAGAGAGGGGAGGACAAGAGAAAGGAAAGAAAAGAGGGAGGGGGAGGAGAGGAGGGGAGGGGAGGAGTAGATTCTGAGAACTCTTGAGAACATTTTAAGGCGCCATTGGAATTCAGTGATGAGTCTGCAGCAGGTGAGATCTCAGGCCAATGTGTCTTCTCTGTTAACATTTACCTTAAGAACTGAATTTACATCTTTTGTGCTATAACATTTTTTGAAACTGTACTTTTAAGGAACAAAAGAGCAGTTAGACAGTAGCAAACAACCTAACAGATCTGATAGCAAACCATGAAATGTTTCCTTCCTCTTGTGAATAATAACAATTATTATCTACCCAGAGCTTCAGAATGTTACGAAGCTTATTCCTATAATTCCATTGGATCCTCTCAAGAGCTAGCATGTCATGGGAAGGTTAACAAGAGCAACATAGAATTAATTTTTAGAAATTCAAATACCTGCTTATTTCCTCACCTGGGATATTCTCTCTCTCAATCCTTAGGTTTTTACTTCCAAAATGTCAGCTTTGTTCTGTGAATCCTACTCTAGTGGTCCATCTATAATTATAAATCATACCACTTGTGACTTGGTCTCTTTCCTCTTTTCCCCTGACATTTACCACTGTAATATCGTATATTTTCTTTTCAAAAACATATGTATTGGGGCTGGGGATATGGCCTAGTGGCAAGAGAGCTTGCCTCGTATACATGAGGCCCTGGGTTCGATTCCCCAGCACCACATATACAGAAAACGGCCAGAAGTGGCGCTGTGGCTCAAGTGGCAGAGTGCTAGCCTTGAGCAAAAGGAAGCCAGGGACAGTGCTCAGGCCCTGAGTCCAAGGCCCAGAACTGGCCAAAACAAACAAACAAACAAACATATGTATTAATTGCTCTCTCCTATCATAAAATCGAAACTAGTTAATACACCATACATTTGACCTTCGAAACAAAGAACTTACTGCAGAATATTTTAGTACAAAATATAAACAATGCTACCAATTATTCAGTATTTACTATATACTTCCTTATTTTTTCTTCTTTTTTGGTGCCAGTTATGGGGCTTGAACTAAGGGTCTAGCCTCTGTCCCTGAGCTCTTTTGCTCAAGGCTAGCAATTTGCCACTTTGAGCCACAACCCCACTTCCAGTTTTCTGATGGTTAATTGGAGATAAGAGTCTCATAGACTTTTCTGTTTGGACTGGCCTCAAACTGTGATCCTCAGATCTCAGTCTCCTGAGTAGCTAGGATTAGAGGTGTGAGCAACTGGCACCCAGTTTCAGACACTTCTTTTGGCATACATTTTTATTAATATTTAATGACCCTATGAGATTACTTCTCTCATTATCCTCAGGACCACTGATAAAAATCTGAGCTACAGTGACTTTAATAACTCAGGATCTCAAAGCTAGAAACACACAGAATTGGTTCTTCCAAACCCAGAGTCTTTTTTATTTTATCTTATTTTATTTTTGCCAGACCTGGGGCTTGAACTCAGGGCCTGGGCACTGTCCCTGGCTTCTTTTTGCTCAAGGCTAGCACTCTACCACTTGAGGCAGAGGGCCATTTCTGGCCTTTTCTATATATGTGGTGCTAAGGAATCGAACCCAGGGCTTCATGTATACAAAGTACTCACTCTACCACTAGGTCATATTCCCAGCCCAGACCCAGAGTCTTTAAGTTCTATGCCCCATTTCCCCCTGGCCACATCCAAACTTTTTTTTTGAAGGAACATTTTTATTATTATCTTCAAGTAGCTGTACAAGGGAATTTCCATTTAACAAATCAGTTTATGTAAGTGGCACTGTGGCTCAAAGTGGTAGAGCACTAGCCTTGAGCTGAAAAGCTCAGGGACAGAGCCCAGGCCTAGAGTTCAAGCCCCATAACCAACACCAACACCACCACCAACAAAAAAAAACCCAAAGCAGTTTATGAACACAATGTATCAGGGTCGATGTCATCCCTTTGAGCATTCTCTCCCATTCCTCCCCAACCCTCTCCTTCTGACATTGCCCTCTGTTCTCCCTGCTAAGATTCTGAGAATTGGAGGGATGGTACCAGCTGGACTCTGGGGGTTCTGATTATGAGTCATATGTGGGGAACAAAATGGTCTACGCTACCAGAAACCCCTGAAATGACTCCAACTAAAGCCCTTGGTAAACAATGAGAAGGTACAAAGGAGAAGAAAAGTTGTGCTTGGAGAATATAGGACACTCTGGACTCTTTATGCAGACAAAAGACTCTTTTTATTTGGGGTCGAAGAGAGAAAAAAAAAGTCTCTTCCACCCCCTTGTGCTTCCCAAGAGTTTGCATCACTGCTTCTCACATTCCAATAATTCAGCAGAAACAGCTGTTCTGCCATGCCAGGCACAAAGTCATGACTCAATTCCACAAAGCATGTGTGCCCTGTGCCATTATGTTTTATTCATTAATGCAGACCCCCTGTGTGACGATATGTTTCTGTGAGAACAAAAATCAAAGAGTAAAAAGTAGAAAATCATTTACCTCCTCTATTTTCCCAACACAAAGCAAGCCCCTATTTTATATCCTACATTAAAATTAAATAGATTGCTGCATTTGTCTCTTCATTTCTCATATAAATTGAATAAGACCCTTTCTTATTTTGATATAGACTACAGGCCATAAAAGTTCTGCCATTAAAAAAGTGCCACAGAAGCCAAATAAATAAATAAATAAATAAATAAAAAGTAGGATCTTCTTTGACTTGGAGGAGTCAAAAAACATAAACAAAAAATGGTGAACATGTGTTCATATAATTTTTAAAAATCATAAACACTTAATTTCTGTACTGCTAGCATCACTCTAATTATAAAAGCCTAACCAGCTACCCAGGGTCTCTGAGTCATAACAAGACCTAAGTATCTTTCAGGTAAAAAACAATATCCAATCTTTGACATTTTCCCCTTATCCTTACAGTTGTACCACACATAAATAATAGGTAGTCTAGGCTCAGTTTAAAAATAAATTTAAAAATAAATGAACCCACCAAAATAAGTGGGTATACTTAGAAATACATACACTGTTTCCCTACATTTCTATAATCATGAAAAAATAGACTACTGATGATTTTAGATGAGTTTCTAACTTTTTTAGCAAACAGAAAAATATAAAAACAGGAGCTTTTCCCTAAAACATAATGAAGGTCCAAATTCAGACTGTTTCTAGAAAATCCTAAAATTCTGAGTATCATTAAAATTTTCTTATGTATTTTGGGATACTCAAAACAGTGTTTATCTGTGTTCAGCAATAGCTCGATTTATTTTTTATATTGAATCAAAAAATTAAACAAATACTAACAAAGACAATTGCATTTAATTATTATCATAAGCAATTTTGTAGAATATATTTGTTTTTTACCTGATTTATTTTGCCTGTATAATCAATAGTAATAATAACAATTAAATGAAAGACTAACAATATTTAACTGAAAATACCTTTCTTAGAAAAGCCAACCTTTATATTGCTAGGACAAACTTTAAATGCAAATACGTTTTCACAACTCCTATTGCTTGCATGGTTAAAAACACACTCCTTGTATCTAATTTATACTTATATGTGTAGCAATAGAGACTTGGTAAGAACTCTTAATTAAACATTTTTGAGTAATAAAGCTATTTTCTTTAAAGGGATATGTTTAAAAACTTTTAAGAATGCTATAAATTCTTAACCAGTCTCTTTATACATAGAAATTATAGTACGCGTATCTTCAAATGCTCATTAATTAATACCTTAAATAAAAATCTAAAACCTTCTCATAAATACTTAAGAAAGGAAGTTTAGCTATGGCTCAAACAGTAGAGAGAACATCAGCTTTGATTGACAAAGCTGTTTGTATCAACTTAAATGAAAAATATATCAGAAGATCACAAAGGGAACTGGAGATTAATTAATTCAGGAAAAACATTTTTGCCAAAGTCAGGGAGCTTTCAGAATTGAAAGCCAATCCCATTGCTACCCCAAGCAATGCAGAAAAAGGAAAAAACGGACACTGGGAATTCTAAAGGGACACAGAGATATGAAACCCCTCCCCCGCCCCCACCCTCCATGGGGGCTTAGCATCATCCACCTCTCCAGAGACCAGGAGGGAAACCTATGCAGACAGTGAAACTGCTATATTCCTTAGGGCTTTGCTTTGTCGTGGTCCTGGCTATGACCCCGAAAAAAAAAAAATCATTTCATAGACATTATGGAGCAGAAGTGCAAATGGGTGCTAACCCTAAGTCTAAACTCTAGATATCTGAAGCAGCAAGCTGTCAAACAATAATGATTTAATTTATCTTCTATTCATACCAAGTCTTCTTCTAAGAGAATGTGATCACCTCCTCTGACATTGATTCTTAACACAATGGCCCCTAAGAGATTTTGCTTCCCAGTAAAGCCACTGCATTTTAATTGTAAGCTGCTGTTTTGATTGATAGTCAAAACTTGATATCCCTGAACACATGAGATAGACTTAATTTTACATTTTCTTCAAGTCACAATCGCTAGCTTTGTGAAATGACTTCCTGTCAAGTGGCCTGTGTTTTATATCATTAATTTCAGCCACTTGCCTCAGGCTATGAAACTCTGGTCCTGTCAATTTGAACACAGAGACATGGAAACTGACTGACATCTAAAGCTCTTTAAAAATCAAATGCACTAAACATTTCATCTTGTTATTTTCAAGGAAAATATAATGGAGAATTGCTATGACTCCCCATTGCTTTCACACATCTATCTTTGAACTTCCCTTTTTTGGATCCTATTAAGTCCACATGAGAAGAAACCCTTTGCCCCTACATCTACCATTTCCAATTATTAGGAAAATGGATGTTCTTAATATTAGAGTCGAGTCAGGTCTGATGGGTCCTTTGACACTGAAATGAAGGTAGAGAGAAACAAACCCTGTGGTAGAATTGGTGAGGATCCCAAAGCACCACAACCCGTTGGCTCAGCGTGTCTAGTTACCAGGAATGAACATAAAAAGTGCACACTGAAACTAACACTCCACCTACACAAGCTGGGTTTTCCAATCTGTTTTCAAATGCAATTTGAAACAATTAGTGCATTAACAGTCCGTATAAGGATCTGCATGTGAATGAGAGATGCAAATCCAAGGTTTGGGCAGAATGCAAATGAGTTTTTTTTTTAAAGATGTAAGTGTTGCAATGCATGTCAGAAGAGAGTCAGTTAAGTAAATTATAGCATCCATAAGAAATATGTTATAATTCTGCTTTCTGTCTAGATTTTCTCTTTTATAATAGGTCACACCAACCGTATGTTTTACAGAATTTTTTTCCTCAAAGACTACCACACATATATGTAATATATTTGCAGCATGAGATATATCTTGTTTTATAGAATTGGTTGTAGCGTTCATATCATTAACCATAAAGTCCACACAGCAGAAGAGTGACTGGATTAGTTCTCACATGTCCCAATCATTGCCTGAAAAGGATATGTACACTTGAGAAAATTAACATGTGCAATGCATTCAGGGAAAATGTGATCATTTTAATATTGCATAGATAAAATACAAAATGCAGAAATCAAAGATTAGCTATTAAGCCTTTTGAGACATTTTTAATTGAATTAAGGAGGGTTTATTTACTGATAGTGCCTAACCAAGAGTTCAGAAGCAAGAAACCATGACTCTAAGACTCCATGTGGCTTGGAGATGAAGTGAAATAAGAGGTAAGATTGATGCCAAGTGCCGCAGGCTCACACCTGTAATTGTTGCCACTCAGGAGGCTGATACCTGAGGATCAAAGTTTAAAGCCAGTCCAGAGAAGACAAATCTATAATACTCTTAGCTCCAACTAAACAGCAGAGAGAGAGAGAGAGAGAGAGAGAGAGAGAGAGAGCCAGCCAGAACTGGAATCATGTTTCAAGTGGCAAGGTATGAGGCCCTGAGTTAGGGTCTCAGTACTGCACGCGCATGCACACACACACACACACACACACACACACACACACACAATTAGACAATAGTTTTATGCTGCACACAAAAGATAAGGCTGATGGCCATTGGGGACCTGCCCGAGCCTCTGCTTTTTTGCTCTCAGTCACAGGATAGTTGCCATCTGCCAGAAAATAGAGCTACACAAGAAAACATTTCTCTGTCAATTCTCTTGAGTGCTTCTACATCTTTTTATTTTGTCTGAAAGAGTGTGTGTGTGTGTGTGTGTGTGTGTACGTGCTGTGCTGACAGTGACTTTCAGAGACTACCTCATTATCTTCGTTATTAATTCTTGTTACTCTTTTTTTTTTTTTTTTTTTTTTTTTGCCATTCCTGGGGCTTGGACTCAGGGCCTGAGCACTGTCCCTGGCTTCTTCTTGCTCAAGGCTAGCACTCTGCCACTTGAGCCACAGCGCCACTTCTGGCCATTTTCTGTATATGTGGTGCTGGGGAATCAACCCAGGGCCTCATGTATAGAAGGCAAGCACTCTTGCCACTAGGCCATATCCCCAGCCCTTAATTCTTAGCTGGTATCTTTAAATGTGTCAGATGCTATTCACCAAGTCTCTTAAGTTTGTGCTGAGTTGTCTTCAACCCTCTAGAAAACAAATGAAGAAAAATGTCTACAAAACCAAAACTATAAGGGACCAAAGAAAACATATAATTGAGAATACAAACCCTGCAAAATGATGCATTTATATTTCATTAGTCATTAAGTAAATTTAAGGGCAGTGAACAGCAGGTAGTAAAAAGAGAAGCAAATGATACTAATATTTCGAATGGTCTTGTGGACATATTAAATCTTAACATTTTGTTGAACAGTTGATAATTCAGTAAGCAGTTCATTGAGGCTAACATTAAATATTATTAAAGTCTAGTACACAAATAAACAACCAAGGTCCTTTGAAATTTCAGCTTCTGGTCATGCCTGACTCAATCCTATACTTAGCCATCCCCAGAGCAACTCTCCAGGCTTTGCGCTCAGCCTGCTAAAGATACATAATCGCTTTAATTTCTTACAACTGAGTAAAATTCCACAGTACAAGATTAGATGAAAGAGTTACACAGTTTCTCTTTTTCAAAAATTTAAAACAAGCTGGGAACTGGTGGCTATTCTGTATAATCTTAGTTATTCAGAACGCTGAGACCTGAGGATCAAGATTTGAAGCCAGCCCAGGGAGAAAAGACTATGAGACTCCTATCTCCAATTAATCAACTAAAATCCAGAAGTCAAGTTGTGGCTCAAATAGTAAAGTGCTAGCCTTGAAGAAGCAAAGAGAAATCTAAAGAACAGAGCCCAAGACCTGAGTTCAAGCCCCAGTACTAGCTCAAGTTCCATTAAAATAGTAGCTTACAATATCCTTGAGCCAAATACTTAAAATATCTCTTGGAATAATACAGATTATTTAGTAAACATAGAGGCTTTAAAGAAACATATGAGGAAATGTTCAACATCCCTGGCAGTAAAGGAAATGCAAATAAAAACAACCCCAAGATACCACCTCACTCCAGTTAGAATGGCCTATTCTCTAAACTCAGGCAACATCAAATGCTGGAGGAGGGGATACAGAGAAAGAGGAACCCTTCTCCACTGTTTGTGGGAGTGCAAATTAGTACAACCATTTTGGAGATCAGTATGGAGGTTCCTCAAAAAGCTCAGCATAGACATACCCTATGACTCAGCCATACCACTCCTAGGCATCTATCCTGAACAACAGGTCTCAGGATATCATAAAGACATCTGCACACGTTTATCACTGCACAATTCAAAATAGCCAAAATATGGAAACAACCCAGATGGACCACTACAGATGAATGGATCCAAAAAATGTGGTACCTGTACACAATGGAATACTACATAGCGATTAGAAATGATAAAATAACTGTATTTGCAGGGAAATGGTCAGATCTTGAACAAATAATGTTGAGCGAGATAAGCCTAGAACACAGAGAACAAAGAGGCATGGGCTCCTTGATATACGATTGTTAGGGGCAGGGGAAGAACGGTAGACATCAGGTCTGCAAAATAACAAACTTCTTTTCAAATGGTGTTTCTGTATGTTTGGGTTAGCGATACATTATGTATATAAAACCAAACAATTACTAAACAAACATAAAAAGGTCTAGGATAGACCTATCAGGGAATCACAATAGCTCAACAGCTCTGTACATATGATTATATAAGATGAGGCTAAGCAAAATAAACTCCAAGAGAAGGAAACAGGAGGATTTTATTGTTGTTGTTATGTTTAATGTTCTAGGTGAATTTCCTTTGGTGTTCCCCATGTGGTCACTGTATATGATTTTGGTACACTGGATATTGTATATGTGCTTCCCTAGAAGGGAAAGAAAAATGAGGGAGGGTGTAACAAATATGACAAGAAATGTACTCACTACCTTATTATGTAACTGTACCCCCTCTGTACATCACCTTGTCAATAAAATTTAATTAAAAAATAAAATAAATAAACAAGTGACAAACAAACAAACAAAAACATAGAGGCTTTAAGACTAGCCCCTGACCATATCAATA